>NC_056743.1:1715912138-1715934638 GCF_019279795.1 Protopterus annectens | reverse complement strand
TTTCATCTGTTTCCCAGACAGCTGGTGTCCTTGATAAATCAGTCATGGACTCTGGGGAATGCAATCAGTAAATACTCACATCTGTTGGTATTACCAATGTCATATTGCTCATAAAGGATGTTACAACAAACCAAGTGACATCTGCAACTGTCTGAATGCATACATGCATACATACATACATACATACAAATGTTTCAATAATGGGCATTAAATCCCTTCTAGCTTGCCAATATGCCAAAACACTTTTTCCCCATAATAAATGTCCAGGCTGTTCTTAAAAATATCTAAACTAGTACTTGCTTTAATGTAATTTGGTAGTCATGGCAGCAATATGTCCAGTCTACTCCTGTGTTTGTGCCTCTGTCCCCAAATGATGTCAGGCTTTGTCCAGATGTCAATGAGGTGCAGACATATTCATTATCATTATTTCTTGACATCATTCCTGCTACCATCCCAGTGATGTAGTAGACCCACAGACATGTCGGGGAAGAGGCCATAGATATGAGTCCTGAGCCAGTACATTCTGAGGTGAACTGTACATGTTAGAGGCCTGTGTATGTCTGGCAATTGTTAACACACAGTCGGTTGTGTACACATGTCATGTGTACATGTTATTTGGGCTGTGTATGGAGGGGGTGGATATAAGTGTTATGGCTCCTTCTTTATCTGACTGTGCATGCTGTTCCAGTTTCTGCTGATCAATTGGCTGTATGTGTTTGTAGGGGCAGACTGAGATGTGTCCTGTACCAAGGTCAGGATTTTGACTACACTGAGAATTGGGACTGTATATGTAGGGCTGGTGTGTGGGTGGCAAACAATGATGTATTTGTTTACACAGTCCGTATACTCTACTGGTCACTTGACTTACCAGTATGTGACTGTGACTGTGGTGGTATTGGTTGTGGGTATGCACTTTCACTCTGCTGTCTGTCTGTCAGTGTAGTGACTGATATATTTGCAAATACTTGTGTAATTACCCATAGCAGATTTCCTAGTTCAATTACTTGTGCTATTTCACTAAATATATGTTAGAGCACACAGCAGGGTGTTACTACAGCAACTGTGTTAGCTTATCTATGCCAGTACTTCATATACATCCCCATTTTCATGGCTTTCACCCACCACTTTGTCAGCCTTGGTCCAGATTCATTGCAGAAAGGGGTTTTGAGCATACCTGTCAACTGGCTGGATTGTTTTGGGATGTCCAGGTTTATTGTTCATATTTCTGGTCTGTTTTACAGATTATCATTTCTCTGGAAAATCACTGTAATGCTATGACTGTTGTCAGAAAATGGGGACATATATTCCATTTACCTACCTCACATCCATCAGAATATGTATGCTGAAACAAACTGTGTCACTCTGTCAGGAAGCATACAGGGGGACAATGACCTTTTCCTTCCTGGATGCTAATGCATTAGCACTGAGATGTGCCACATAGAAGGACCTTGTGACCACAGTGGCAATGTGGTGGTCAAGGGACATTGCTGTCAACCTGTGTACCCAGATCTCTTATAATGCCTTCTTTGTTCAGGGGACTACCATTGATGTGGTAATTCATGGGAACAGGGTTTTCCACAAAGGGGATGACAACACATATTCTGACATTGAGCTTAACGCCATGGCTCTGATACCAGTCATTGGTCTCAGTGAGACCTTACAGTAGGATGCCAACATCACTTGGGTAGTTAATAATAGCTCCCAACTTGCAACTGTCTGCAAACTTTGTCAGCCAGAGTCCCTTCATGTTGGCATGAACTTCAGAGAAGTTGATACCAAACATGAGAGGACCCAGGACAGAACCCTGTGGGACCCCACTTATGTCTGCTCAGCAGTCTGATTTGGAGTCAGCTATTTCCACACTGTGAGTCCTATCTGTGACCCAGTTTGCAACCCACCTAGCAATATAGGGGTTGATACCTAGTTTTGTGAGTATTTGCATGATTCCTGAATGGGGAATGTTATCAAAGGCTTTGGCCAGATCAAGGTAGGCTGTATGTGCCACCTTGCTTTCATCCACAGCTCAGGTGACTGACTCCAAGAAGTTGAATGAGTTGATTGAGCAGGTATGACCTACACTTCACAAATGTAAACTGTGTGGGATCCTAAGTGTGCAGATTCCCATATACCTGTTTATTAGGTGCATGATGATACATTCCATAGCTTTGCATAACAGACATGTCAGGCAGTTGGGGGGGGTATTTACTAGGGTCTGTAGTTGCACCTCATTTGTGGAGAGGAGTGACTGTAGCAGTACACAATTCAGTAGGGACAAAGCCTGAGGTGAAGCTGTGCTTGAACAGGGCACACAGGTGAGGTGCCAAGTCACTCTGTCGTTCATGTAGAACACAGCCAGGGATATTGTCAGGACCATAGAAACTGTATTCTTGGCCTTGGACAGTGGTGTTTTAACCTGTTCAGCAGTAATACTGGGTGCCTGGCAGTGTACTGGTATTGTGATTGGTCCTTTGGGGGGGTGAGAGGGGTAAAGTTTGTACTCAATATGTCATCAAGTATATTGGCAATATTTATTGGCTCAGTCTAGGGGGTATCTTTGTCTAGTAGCTCAGAGCAAATATTGGTATTGCCATGGAGATTCCTTACATACCTGAATGAGGCCTTGTGGTTGTCTTTACTATGTGCTCCAATTCTGTTTTCACAGCTAACTTTTTAGTATTTGATGAGGGATCACAACTTCTAATTGAGGCTGATAAGGGTTTTTTTCCAGTCTTGGGACTTCACCTTATTCTATATCAGTTCCCTCCTTCTGTTGTTCAGTTTCTTTATGTCCAGGGACCACCAAATTGGCTTCCTTTTTTGAAGGTGAGGGTCCTGGTTCTATTGAGTATGGTGGTATCCATGCATTTGTGTACGTGTTCATAGTGCATTGTTGTTTGATTCAGCAGTCATGCAACTAGTCTCCATTTGTATGTCTGCCTTGAGGTTAGCCACCTCTGTTTTTAGGAGACCATATTTAGCTTTGGAAAGGCTTTTCATGGTGGTTACCTGTGTGTGTGTGTGTGTGTGTGGGGGGGGGGGCTGTGGATTTCCAAAGGTGATTGATTTGTGCTCAGATATAACAGGGGAGGAGTTGACTATTGGTGTACAGCAACAGTCACACATGTTAGCAAGGACCAGGTTGATGTGATGGGCATGTGCATCGGTACATGAGTACCTTTCCCAGTTAATGGTGGGGTAGTTGAAGTTAACCAGCATGAGAGTGTTAGATTGGACACTAATATTCTCCAGAGTGTTTAGGGTAATGGACTGTGAGTCATGGGACATGTTTGGGGACCTATAGCAGGCTACAACCTAAACTACTGTTTTACCAGATGTTAGCTACACCTGCAGGATCTGTAATGCATAATGTTGGTCTACCACTCTGGAGGTGTGTGCATCCTTCATGAATATGGAAATACCACCACCTTTGGAGTTACTGACCAAGTTCTGCAGCCAAAAGGTGTGGAATGAGTTATAGGCTGGTAGTGCAGGGTGCTTCCTGCTGCCTTTAACCAGGTCTCTGTTACAGCATAGATGTCATTCTTCCTCATTTTAAGGAATACTGCCAGCGAGTGTATTTTCAGATTTAGACTTCTAGGGTGCAGCAGCATGACCCTCAGATTGCATGTGTTTGCAGTTGTTATATATTTATATATATATATATATATATATATATATATATATATATATATATATATATATATATATGTATTTATTCTCCTTTCTATATAAATATGTGTATGCATATATGTTGTTGCTTGTCTTTCGGCTTTTCCCGATTAGGGGTTGCCACAGCGGAACTCCGGTCCGCTAATGATTGGCAGTAGATTTTCATGAACGCAGAGGTGCCAGCTTGACATCCAACCTTCAACGAAGGCACGCCCATTTATGCATGTCTTTCGAATGCCCATCCAACCGCATGCATATATGTAGATATAACTTTAGATGTATCTCTCTCTCTCT
Organism: Protopterus annectens; assembly: GCF_019279795.1. Classification (NCBI taxonomy): domain Eukaryota; kingdom Metazoa; phylum Chordata; order Ceratodontiformes; family Protopteridae; genus Protopterus; species Protopterus annectens. The sequence continues at coordinate 1,715,930,675 of NC_056743.1, read as the reverse complement.
CTTTATATATATATATATATATATATATATATATATATATATATATATATCCACATATATGCATCTCCATACATATATATACAGCTATATAGAGAACTTGACTGATTCTACAGACGCCTTTCCCTATTGTTGAATGACTGTACTAACTAATATGTTTTGAAAATAATCACTATTTTATAGACCTCAGATAGTGTAATGGTACATTGCTTTTTTTGTAGTTTACAGGGCCCTGGGTCCAAGGCTTGGCAGGACTTATTATTTTGTTGCAAGGCAGAACAATTGCTGCTGGGGAGGAAGGGATATGGGCAATAACTAAAAGAGGTCTCTAGTTTGGGCCTCTTGACCCCCATTTTGACAGCCTTTGGACAGATTTGTTGCAATAAGAGGTTCAGAGTGTGGATCTGATGTACGACTGTGCTACACACACATATATATATATATATGTATATATATATATATATATATATATATATATATATATATATACATATATATGTATATAAATATATATATATGTGTGTGTGTGTGTGTGTGTGTGTGTGTGTGTGTAGATATATATATATATATATATATATATATATATATATATATATCTATATATATATATATATATATATATATATATTTATATGGGTCTACTGTATAAGTTCAAAAATAACCTTCTTTGAACTCACACAGCAGACCCTGGGTTACGCGAAAGTGCACTTTCGCGAAACCCGCTTCAGCGAACGGGCTATTTACTGCCATTTAGTGCAGAAGTCATGGACCTTAGGGTTAGGGCATGGGTCATGGTAAGGGGATAGCTAGTAGGGCTATCCCCTTACCATGACCCGCATCCTAACCCTAAGGTCCTTGACTACTACACCACAGTGGAGGACATAGCATGTTTCCCTACTGTCTTCCACTGTGGTGCGATCCATTCGTAGAAGCTGAGTTTGCGAAAGTGCACTTTCGAATAATTGCATTTTCACGTTACTCAGCGGTCTACTGCTCTTTTTCGAATACGTGGCATTTGATGAAAAGCAGTAGACCCATTTATATATATATAGATGACATTTGTTTTAGGTACATACAGAAATATTTATATATATATATATATATATGTATGTATTTATTTACTTTTCTATCTCTCTCTTTATAAATATATATATATATATATATATATATATATATATATATATATATATACCATATATGTGTATATTGTATATCTCTACATATATATATATATATATATATATATATATATATATATATATATATATATATATATTGTATATATATATATATATATATATATATATATATATATATATATATATATATATATATATATATATATATATATGCATCGCCATACACATAACAATTATATATGTACAAAACTTATCTAATGTTAAACATTTTCCCTACTGTTGAATGACTGTGCTGAATGATATGTTTGAAAAAACATCATCCCTATTTACAGCTCAGATATCTTTGTGGTAAATTGCTGTGGCTATGGTTGTAGGGTCCTGGGTTCAAGACTTGCAAGAGCTGATTATTTTGTTGGTGGGAAGAACAAGGGCTGTTGGATACAGAGTGGTTAAGGCACTTTTAAGCAGTTGTAAGTGGGTTTGCATGGTGGTAAGCAATGCTAACTTCCGGTTAACTCTTCTTGCAGACAGTTGGCCTTAAAAGTGCTTAATCTGTGTAGACATCACTTAGCACTGTGCAAGCAGGCTTAGTCCCGCTTACTACTACTTACTCTCATTTACCCCTGTTCTAATTTCTTTAAAAGAAAAGAAAAAAGGGGTGATACGAAAGTGATGAAAAAGGGGGTATGAAAAGGGAAAAACAATATGAAAGATAGCTAGGGATGTGCAGGATGAGTGTAGGGAAGATCCATAGTTGTCCATTTCTTCTACAGCAACAGCTGTGCAAATATACTGAATATGGAGGTATATTTGGACACTCAAACCCCTGAGAGAGGGGGATGAGGAAAACAATAATGTGTTGTGAATCCAATTAGACCAGATTACATGTGTCCAGTGGACACATTTGTGAAATGGACAGCTATATATGAGGCAACAATTTTTTTGGGGGAATAGATTCACCTTAAAAAAAAAAAGCAGAGTGGGATGCTGGAGAAGGATAGTAGTTTGGGGAGTTAGGTTGGGTAGGAACACAGACAAGACAGCATACAGGGGTGGTATATGACACATGTGGGGGGTAAACACCTTGGACGGGGAGGGGTGTTTGGTAATCGGAAGCCCAAGAGCCCCTAAATGGATACAGTGGGACTGAGGTCCCCACCCATGGGCAGTCACCACTGCACCTTCATGGCCCCAAAGTTGGCTGTGCTAGGGGCTGAGCAGCAGGGGCAGGCTGACCCTCTAAGTGTGCCATGCGGCCCTCAAGCTGGCATACCAGATCTCCCAATTCTCTGTGGAGCTCACTGTGCACCAGACCCTGGACCTGACTTTGGGTGACAGGATCCTGTATGCACCCATGCCCAGTGGGGGGATGAGCCCCATCCCCTGGGGCAGTTTCACCCAAAGGTGGTGCAGGACCAGAAGACAAGGAGGTCCCGGGGTGGGTCCCAGACATGCTGGGGCCCAATGCCAAGCCAGATGAGGCAGGAGAGGCAGATCCGCTGGGATCGGCCTTCCCAGACGTACTATGGTGTTGCAGTTTTAGAACATATGTTGGTTAGTAATGGTAAACACATTCCAGGATTAGTTATAACAGCATGCATGAGTATTCCCATTAACCCAAAACAGCAGATTTGGAACATTTGCATAGCAAACAGAACACATGCATATATGGAACCACAGTGGGCATTACACCGGCATGCAGGTTATAATGATAACAACAGGCCACCAATGATAGTATTTGAACAGAGAACATTAATTGGAATATATTTCAACATTTGTAGAACAATAGGACACATGTCCCAATGGTAGGTTTGGTGGAAAATGTACTCATTCATTTATGTGTTTAGATTATTGGTGAAAATAAGGTGCGGGAGAGAGAGAGATGTCAGTTAACAAATGTAGATTATTGCAGTGGTCACAGCTTTAATGATCATTGCTCTAATCATTACTCTACAGGTATTATTACAACAATCTATGGCCTTGGGTTGGGCAGTGGTATGTACACAGTGTATAATTACAGCCTTCTTATAGCTACTTTATACCTTCTCTTACCTGGAAGATCTGTGGAGGGAATTTTTGTTAAGACTACCTGATTTTTTTCTACCCATAGTCAGGGTTACATATGTGCACTCATAGTGTGTGTGTGTGTGTGTGTGTGTGTGTGTGTGTGTGTGTGTGTGTGTGTGTGTGTGTGTGTGTGTGTGTGTGCTGCTGCCATACCCTGCCTTGATTTCTATCAGTCACCCTGGTTGTAGACAGCATGGACCAGTAGCTGTGACAGCATGACACTTTTGAACATTTATTGGTGGAGACCACTTGGTGTATGTACTTATCTTGCTGTCATTTGCAGCCTTGGGGTTGGACCGTGGGTGTTGGACACAGCATAACTATAGCCTTCTTATAGCTACTTTACACCTTCTCTTACCTGGAAGACTCATGGAGGAAATTTATGTTAGCACTACCTGACTGTTTTTACACATATTCACAAAATCCTAGTTGAAATTATGCATACAGCTTACTACCACTCCCAGGATTTGAACCGTGGCTGTTTCTGCTATAAATACAAGTTTGTGTTTCATCAGAATGAGCTATTGAAAAACTGCTGTCTCTACCTTGAATGTTTTCTGTCTCATTCTCTCTTGGTTGTACAATCTGACCTTGTAATTACAACATTCTTATACATACATTCCTATACATACCTTTTGACATAGCACAGTGTGGAAAACAGTGGTTAACACAACAGTACTATTCAGATATCAGATCTTGGAGCATGAAACCTTTCATATCAGTTAATCTTGTGTCCTACAGAGGCATTAACTTTGTCAGATGAGACTTGATTGTTTAATGCTTTCAGAGCTATATCTGCTGTGCATAACCTGTACACATTTCAATTCATACAATACCAGACTAAACACAACCAGTCCAGGGTTTTGAATTTTATTGACAGGCAGTTATAGTTTTATTTATATATAACCTATAAAATATTATTACTATAATATTGTCTGGTTTATTTAGTACAAACCATACCCATTTTTAATGCTGCCAGGTGACATTCTGCTCCTTTATATTTATTTATTTGGTATGAATACTACAAGATAGATGGTTACTCACCAGCCTCGCGATGCACCCTTTGCAACCTGCTTGCATGGGCTTCCTGGTTCGCAGCCCACTCAGCTGAAACTGTAAAGAAGATAGAGAAACATTTATGTATACCTATCCATCACATACACAGGCTGGACTTTGTTAAACAGTTATTGAGATTAATACTCACACATGCCTGGGACATCACCCCTCTGCTGTGCTTCTTGGACCCACTGGTCCAAGAGCTCCCTCTTCCTCCGCTTCAAGTTGGCATAGTGGTGCCGGACCTGCTCACCAATCAGAGGGATGCCAGTGGCACTGGTGAGATCATGGGCAAGACTTTTCCAGGCCTCTGCTTTGTATTTGGAGCCTTAGTACAGACCCTGCAGCAGTCTCACATCATGGTTTTTAACAAGGAGTCTTACCATGAACTTGGACTCCTGTATGCTCCAGCGGTGCACCTGACAGCACATACCTTTTTCTACATCAGCCATACTGCCTACAATGGGGAGCTACAACCAGTTATGAGCTGTATTCCCACCTATGAGGTTTAAACATGACCGATATCCCACCCTTTGCCATGACTGGATGGTTTTGAATATGCTGAGCTAAGCTAAGCTATGGGCAAACTTGCTTAGCTAAGGTTGGCAGTGCTTAAAGGGGCAGGTTCAGCACAGCTTACCAATGGGCAAATCCACCTAGCTGGTCTACTCATCGCTTACCATTCATATTTAGGCAATGCTTACACCCAGTAAGCATAGCTGTGCAATGCTTAGCATTGCTTATGTTTTATTTTATAGACTATCAGCTGTATGGGATTGATTCATCATTCCTGACATATTATAATTTTGTTTACCTTCCCTGACATCCCCCTATATGCTTTCATTACATTTATTCTCATGTGAGTGTGACTATACTGTATGGGGCACTTGTGTTTATATGGGGATTTCACAACTTTATTACACTGACATCTCACATCTGGACCTACTACACTACTCTGGTAAACACATATATGTTATTTACTACCTAATTATTTCCACATTGCTTCATCTTATATTCCTAGTTAACTCCTTGTGTTGTGTAAGCTAGGCTGAACAGAGCTGCGTGATGCGCACACCCACTCATCTTTGCTTATACTTTATTGCAAACTGAAAAAAAAAACTGTTGTGTTTTATTTTTGTAATGTAGGGGTATGCACATTGTTTTCTGAAACATTATCTGTGGGGGCTGTGTTTTTCAAACAGTGATGACATGATAGGTTTTGCATTTGAGAGGTATGCTCCACGGACACTAATAGTGTCTGCCATACCTCTCAACTGTACATATTTTCACAGAATATCCAGATTTATGCCTTATATTTTTGGTCCATTTTTTCATACAATTGTAGCTTTCTAGCAAATTAGTGGCAAAGCATTAAAGATTGCAGTTAGTATATAATGACAGACAGTTGAGTTTTACACTTCATACCTTTTGGGAAATTCATGCTAATGCAAAGCCTGTCATCCTATTGACTTTATAAGTTTGTGAGAGCAATATCTCACATGTCCCTATTTGTTGTTTTTTATGGCTTTATGCAGATTTCTTGTGAGGTTGAGCGGTAATGGTGTCTGCGGACACTCTCGCTACCTTTACATTGCCGTATGGCAATTATGGAGTGCAGTGGGTGGGTGTATTGTGACAGCACTGCTCTTAGACACACCCCCTGTGCTTGTACACAGAACTGTGCCCGTATTAGAGCATGGCAGCATGCCTTCATGAATATGCATGGCGCACTGCCATGCTGCATGGGTATGGTCCCTTCCATGCAAGAATAAGCTATTCTTGCACAGACGTTTGCTGAATCCTAGTGTCTGTTTTACATATACCTTTACAAAATCAATGGGACACCTTTATCCAATGACATTTTACAGCGTCAAGGCCTTTTCAGTGTTGTAGTAAATGTCTAAAGTAATGCAAAATGCTAGATCTTCATGTTAATATGTTAATGATTAAGCAATATTACCATTGTATCATAAGGAATGCATCTAACAATCCGTGGAACAGATTTTCAGTTTGTGCTGTCAATCACAACTGGCAGCCAAAAAATGTACCAGGGAAACATACCCACAGGTAGAGTAATGAAAGAAAGTGTAGAAGTAAAATCAAATGCATGATTCTGATTGCTCTAATTTCAGCAATACTTTTGTGAAAAAAGCAATTTCGAATGAAATACTTTGCAAATGTGAACACGGTATTTATTTGAAACTAGGGACTACACCAACATGTAAATAAAATGGAGGGTGCAAACATTCCAAGGTTTTCCTGAGGAAGCTCACTTGAATTGCCTCTGTCATGTAATAAGCTGATGTATGAGAAAAGCACATTTCTTGGTTTCCAATGCTCATGTTACTGTCCTGCTAGACAGTGTGCTACAGGTTCTGGTTAGGAAAGAAATAAAGCTTGTGCCTCATGATGATTAATATGAATTAGAAGTAAATTACTTGTGAACTGTGGGAGAAGCTTGAGGCGGGTACCTTTTTTAAACACCTTTATTAAAATATCACTCAAGACATAGGCATATATGCATTAATAGAAAATAAAATAAACCATATTAACGTTTCCATTTACACACAGTATACAATTTTTCTTTCTTTATAACAACTGTCTTTCAGTCCAACATTGAATAAAGTACTCATTTCCTGCCTTCTGTTAAACCACACTCCTTCTCCTGAACATTATTCCCACAGATTCCATTTATTTCCATGTACTTTGCTCCTTTCCTTTTCTAAAGATCCCTCTTCCAGTTCTTTTATCTCTTTTACAGTGTTCATTATTTCATATATAATTGCTTTAGATTTTGATTTCCATTTTCTAATGATTGTTTTTTTGACAGCCAATAGAATTTAACTTAATAAGATATTATTATGTTTAGACAGTTCATATATGTGTCTTAGCTCAAAAGAATATTTTCATTAGTTACAGTCATTTATTCCCCAACATTTCTGACAGACTAATACGTAAAGATTTTTTTTTAAATCTTCCAACTCATTGCACTCCCAAAAACATGTTCCAAGTTGCCACTTTCTTCCCCATCACACCAACAACATTTACTATATACCTGAGGAAAAAAAATGTTAAGTCTGCTTGGGATATAAAAATACCTATGCAAACACTTCCAAGAAAAAATCTTAAACCTTCTGGGCTTTATTGCATACTTGGGAACCATATATACATATGTCCTCCCATTGTTCCCTTGTAAATTGCTTTTCCCAGTCTCTTCCCAAACTTTTCTAGTCTCCCATGATTGATTCTTATAGTTATTATGCAATATGTTATATGGCCTAATAACAATCCCCCTTTTAACAGCTGCTTCTGTTCTAGATTCAACTAAAAATTCTACCAGAGTTGGTCTTTCCCTTAGGATTTTCCTATCCCCTTTTCTTTGCCTATACTGTTACCAATCCTTGATACAGAAGGCAGTCTCTTACCTGTAGTACACACTTTTTCTTGGCCTCACTGCCCCCTATTACCTTTCCCTCTCTAGTTATTTGCTCCAAATACCTTTGTTCCTTTGCCATTTTCCAGTAAATTCTGCCCCCTTGCCTATTTTATGTACCCCTACTTGCAGTCATCCCTGTCAGCAAAATCCCCTTTCTTCAATCATTTGTTAGCTTAGTTCTTAAAATACTTTCTGCAACTTTATGAATATAATATTCTATATGGTTGTGCCCTTCTCCTTAAGGGTCTGCATCCAAAATCCCACTCTTTCCTTGTTTCTAACCCCCCTAGGCCCACTAAATCATCATCCCTTTCACTTTGAATTATAACCTTTTGCCTGTGTTATGTATATGAGCCTTAACTATGCAGTTCTAAAATATCCATTCAAACCAGGTAATGTTAAACTATCTTATTCCATTGTGAGGATCAGCTTATCCCACATAGCTTTTGCCCTGTTTCCCTCCTAGATACATTTCTTCAACTCTTTATTAATTGCTGTCTACAACTTTAAATCTGGTTGATAAAAATATGCCTGGCCTGTATTTATAAAACTAAAGGGACTAAAATATTTTCACTTTTTGTAACTCACTATCCATATCCATAAACAAGAACTTCAAGCTTCTCAGTTTTTTGTATTATCTTTGCTTAATCTCTTCTCTCTTATCCTTAGCTGCCATAATAGAAGCCTTTTTAACCCATACTTAATACTTCATCTTGTCATGTTCCCATACATATGGGTATTGCTGAAATAAGTCATGTACATAATGTAAGATTATAGCCTTTGTTTTATCTTCAGTAATTTTATATCCTGAAAAGACTTGAAACTGTCTTAAAATGTTTCACAACACCAAAATGTACTTTTCTTGATTTATCAAGTACAAAATAATATCATCAGCAAATAAAGGCATTTTTTCTTGATTACCATACCAATTACATTCTTGAATATTAGAGTCTGGTATTTATTTGCAAGTGGCTCTAAGTATAATGCAAATAACAGGAGAAGGAGAACACCCCTTCATGGTTCCTCTCTTCAAACACAACTTATCAGACAGGAACTCTTCAATTTTAATTCTCGCCTCAGATCCTTCATCTAGCCTCCTAATTAACCTTATGATTGCATCAGGGACTTCCATTACCCTACTCATAAAATTCAAGATTATTCTGTCAAATGCCTTCTCAGTATTAATGCCCATAAATGACAGCAGTATTTTTTAATGTTCTGTTTCCCTCTGGATCATCATTATTCTCTCAGTGCTGGCAAATGTTTGCCTTCCTTCCACAAAACCACATTAATCCATATCTATCAATTGTGGCAACACCTTTGCCATTCTTTTAGTTACTATAGACATAAACACTTCATAATTATTGTTTAAAATTGAAATGGGTCTATATGAGGCTGGGTGTAATTGGTGGTTACCTTCTTTGGGTAATACAGTCACAACAACTTTTTTTCCAAGATGCTTGTGCTTTCCCTCCTTTTTAAATACTATTAAATAAAACATTCCACATCTTTATCACTTTCTTTCCTTCTAACTTCTAAACTTTCACAGGAATCTGTTTCTGGCAACTTCCCTGCAGAGTGGTTATACATCACCATTTTTATCTTTTCCTTCCTATCTTAACTATTAGTTGTTTAGCCTCATCTTCCTCTAATCTTGAAATAAGCATGTATTCCATAAATATTTCCATTGTGCTCCTTCCGTGGTCATCTGCATTATACACATTTTCTTAAATTTTCCAAAACATCTCTAATACATCTGTAGGATCTATAATTATTTTTCTTTTCATGGGCTTCCTAAGTTTGATGATAAACCTTTCTATTTTCTGTTGCCTAAGTCTTTTTTTTTTTTTTACTCTGGAGTTGTTATCAAAAATAGCCACTTAATAGCAATCTTTTTACACTCATACATATTATCCAGATACTCCTTTATTTTCTCTTTATCATTCTGCATTTACTCCTCTTCTTGTTCTTTGAGATTCTCCTTATTTTGCAATACTTTAAATGGTGTCTAAATAATTTCTATTACTTCTTAAATATATCTGTTCCTCATTTATTTCACCCCTATCTTTAAACCCCACTTATATTTATCCTACTCAGTGGCTATTCCTTCAGAAAAAAATTCTCTCTTCCTTAATAAGTTGTGAATAACTTCCACTACCCATTACTAAAATTGTTCTCATTTTTACTTCATTGCCCTGCATTTTAATCTTAGTTTTTATCAGTGTGTGATCAAAGTCATTATTGGATGTGTGATGGAGCTTACAGTTAAGTGTACATGGTCCTGTGAAATGTAAATTCTGTCCAGTTTAGCCCAGTCATTGTACTCTTAGAGAATAGTATGTATATTTTGTACAAGTTCTTACTGCTGAATTCATGTGTTCCAAACCAAATATTTTATAAATGTCTTCAGAAATATAATCTATTTTGTTATATAGTTCCCTTCTATGTCTCACTGATATATCCTCGCTATTGCAAATCAAGTTCTAGCCCCCATCTGTAAATAATATTTCTTGCTATAAACTGATTATTTCTCCTCACGTTTTCTTAAACTCCATAATAGCAGTTATTAGTGGAATATAAATGCATGCCAGTGTAATCCTTCTCCCGTGCCAATTGCCCCTTACTACTAGAAATCTAGCATTATTGTCTTTTTTTCTTCTTGCATCATTTGAGCTCCTCTAGCAATCAGTAATTTTACTCGCTTTTTAATTTTTACTTTTTCCTGATATTCTGATGAATATCCATCCTGAAATTCTTTCTTTGTCAAATACCCATGCTCATTTCCTTCCAAATGTGTCCCCTGTAACATTATTATTTGCACTGCATTTCTTAATATAATCAAATACACTCTTCTTTTGTCTGCTCTTGTAAGGCCATTGACATTCTAAGATACTTGTGTAGCCAGTATGATAAAACGCTGTTGTTCCTGGTTTATACTTAACATTTATGAATGAGTGGTTCCTCACACTCTAATGTTTGGCATGCTGATCTTTGTACGGTTGTTTCTTCTCATCTCCATTTCTACCTATGTTACATTTTCAAGACTTTTTGCTTTAATAAAAACCCTCAAAGATAAATACATTTTCAAAACACTCCATTCTCTATTAACTTAGAACAAGCACACAAAACATATGCAAATTCTTAACAAATGAAGTTTAACCTTCTAGACTGGAACAATTTCCCCAAATTGACAGTACCCAGAGGTATAACCTAATCTAAAAATTAAGGTTATTAATGCTAAAATGCATGTTATAGCCTGTGCTCCCACTTGCACTGATTGCTTTCTGTTTTTGGTCTTCTTTTCTCCTCTCATATGCAAAAAAAACCAGCTTATATGCTTTCAGAAAACATTACCTTGCTACTCTAGGCAAAAGTACACTGCCTTCCTTTAAATAAAACTAAATTATGCACTGTTCTGCTAAATGCATTAAGGTTTTGAGGCTGCTAGATGGGCTATTATCTCTTATTCATTTATCAAAATTTCAAACTTTAATTTTCACTGAACTGCATACTGTTGTAGCTTTAATTTTTGCATTCCCTCAGCAAAGAATTCTCAGAACTCAGAAGATTAATTGTATGCAATTGCAGACAACTTGTCTCCATGTAAAAGTAAAAAAAAAAAAAAATAATATCTTTGCAAATGCAAGAAGCATGGCATCTTCATGGATTTCATCATTTTATTTTATTTTTCTAGTGTAATTGCTCACAAAACAGCCCAAAAACATGTTTATAGAGTAAGCCACGGACATCAATCTAGAGCTTATCATCTTGGTTTTACATATAATGTAATTAGTACCCATTTACATCCCAGTCCCAACCCACTAGCTTATGACCAGAGTATTATATTAAATTAAACTTGCTTCTGTTCAGCCTTTCTTCTCTTGTATACTGTAAGATCTATATTTCTCACAAATAATAAGATACGTGTTTACTTTAAATTTTAATACACAGTCACCAAAAAGCACCCACACCCATTTAAAATATGCCAACTACACACTGGACAGGGCTGATTTACAATATACCATGCAACTTATATCATGAATATTTTATACAAATACTAAGAACAGCAACATTGTTTTACTTACAGTAATATTTGCCTTAATGTTCTTTAAAACATTAAACATTAAACACATAATTTGGTGTATATGCTTTAAAGTCCACCCACAAGTTTAACAAAGTCAGCAAATCCTAGTCTTTTCTCAGCAACTTTTATTTGCAAAGCCTTATTTCACAAACATGATTGATGTTTTACAATTTCACATTTATTCACTAATGTCATATTTGCTGGTCTTGTGATCATCTCCCAACCCTAGACTGTGGTTCAAGTCCAAGGTACTCCTGACTCTTCTAGTAATTTCCTCTGCTTTTCTCTCATGCATTTTCCTTTAGAAAATATTTTACTCATCTCTCTATGAGCTTTATTGTCAGAATAATGTGAAGCAGTGTCCCCTTATGCTTGCTGGCTCACTTTTTGTAAGATAAACTTTTTATTGTCTGCTCTGCATAAAAAATGTTTTTGATCCTCCAGGAAAAATACTCTGAAGACAGTTGGAAATAGCAATTTGAATTACATCTGCCTTTCACCATTCCCTGATTGCTGGAATAAAATTGTTGCTCTTCTGCTTGGTATACAGTGAATAATCATTTTCTACAAATACTCATCTGTTTCCAATCCAGTTTTTAATACTTTTCCCTTCCAACACAGTTTTGTCAGGATAAACTCTTTCTGTATGATTGCATTTTTACTAACATAGGTCTTGGCTGCTTTCTCATGGCCAAGTTTGGAGCATGCCTTCAATGTGAACTTTCAATTAGGAATTCCTGCTGTGGAACACTGGTCAAGTTGCTTTCATTAAATTAGTACAGACTGTTACTTTCATTTTTTTCTGATACAGAAGAAAATGTCTTTTTTTTCTGGCTGCACCATTTTCTAACTCTACTATTTTTTGAAACAGCTCTTCTTGAGAAGTTGCATACTCAATAATCATTTTCTTCATTTCACCTTCTGATTTTTGCAGTTTTATCACTTCATCTGAATATCTAATTAACGAGTTTTCTATTTGTCCTGCCTTTTGTTATTTGAGTTGACATATTCCTGTAATATTTCATTTGTTTTAGTCACTTCAGAGTACATTTGATTTATTTTCCTCTAAATTACTGGAAGATATTTCTTGAGCCAATGCTAAAGCTTGAACTGCTTTTTGCTGAACAGTTGCTGGATTCTTCCCAGCCATTGTTTTCTCTTAATTTTTCTGGTTGATTTTCTTTCAGGTTCTCTAAATTTCTTCTTTGCCAACACGCTCAGGTAGTGTACTTTCTAGCCAGTAACTGAATTTTACCCAAAAAACAGTTTCAATAGCACTCCTTTTTCTCAGTCTCTGTTTTCACACTGGGAGAGCTGAAATTAAACTGTCAATCAGTGTGCAGCCTTCTTGGAAGTCTCGAGGCAAATGCTTTTATTTATGAGCATTCTAATGTTTTCCTGAGAAAATTAATTTGACCTGCCTGTGCCACAGAATAGACTGTGTTGTAGGAAAATGTTCCCAGCCCCCCCATACTGTTCTTATTATGTTCTTAAATCCAGTGTCTTTGGAGTTGTCTGCCTCTTATGACAATCTGCCTATTAAATTCTATCTCCCACTCCCCTTTCATTGGCTTTTGCTAGCAAACATAAAAATAACATTGGGTGAAAGCATTTGCCCTAAAGTGAATTATTTACCCTCTCATTGTGTTGCATAGTCCCTTGTAACTATAGGTGAAGCCAGCAATCCTTAGAAAAATCTTGCTTACCTTACTTTTGTGCCATGGCTGGTTTGTGTACCATTAAACATCAACATTTTGCATTGATTTTGGATCTATGATGTGTTTAACATCAACATTTTGCACTGATTTTGGATCTATGATGTGTTTAACATCAACATTTTGTGCTGATTTTGGATCTATGATGTGCTTAAAGTGTATTAGCTTTTATCCATGTTACTGTTTGAACTCAAAAAACAGCAACCTGTTAATATGGAGGCCCTGCCTGCTTTAGCTCGATGCTTAGACAGCCTATTAGCAAACAGTTTTTTAAAGCCAGATAAAAACTGTTACATGTTTATTAACAACCTGCTTTCCCTAACATGTACTGATTCCGCCTGTGAAAGATGCTATATTTTATCTAAAATGATGTCTAGTTTCACTATTTCACCCATGGTCAGTAACCAGCATCACAACACCACTTCTACATATGCTGAGCTGGTAAAAAAGTATCTGAGACACCCTGCAGCTCGAGTCAGTCATATAGCCAAAATACTAACACTACACACACCTACACCCTTGCCCACTGCTACTAGATCTCATAAGACTGCTGCATATTCCAGAAATATCTTAAGTCATTGATTACTTCATTATATGACACACAAATATTACTCACCAGGTTGTCAAAGGACAGGGTAGTGCTGAATTAGGGATGTTACTATATACAGCCTTAGGTACCCATCCAACCCCAGATATGACTATGACTTTCTAATTGACTATGTAGAGTTTAATGATCTTGAGCATTCCGCTCTTGGTTCTAGAGTAGTTATACACCCCTTCCATTCTAAAGTACAACATCTATCATGCACTCAGATCCAATAGCAGCTGGAGGAGTTCCCATATTTATTCATAGCCTCTCTGTCTCTCACTAGATTCCATATGATATAAATCTGGAACAGGAAGAAATCTAAGTAACACTCAATAAAAGTATCATAGGTGGTTAAACACCACCTATCTATGCCCCTTCTGAGCATTCAGAACACCTTAACCAGTGAGAAAACTTAACAATTGAACCAAATACCTTTCTTATGCATGACGTCAGCTATCTAAACATAAGCTGGCAAATGTATATTGCCAACAATAAGTATGCCCATAAGCCAGCACTGTGGCATGGAGGGACAAAGCTCTAACTGTGACCCAGGCAACTAGTGTTCGATTAGTGACTCGGGTGTCTGAAGAACTTGCTGGAGATGAATGAGCATGCCTATTCAGGGGGTAAAGTGCATACACCTGATCCCCTTCTGCACTCAGTCCCTAGTGGATGCTGGAGTTGTACAGAAGGCATTGCCCTAAGGGGAGATTAAAGTGAGATATTGGCTGTGTCACTGTAGAGATAGGCTGATACTCCAGCTTGTCTCATTGCGCGGCCACTCAAAGAAAGTACAGGTGTGTTCAAGAGAGGGGATTAGTAGGTCACAAGCACTCCTCATCAGAAATGTGATAAGGCACCATGAACCTTCATCTCCTCAGCAGCCCTGAATGTGAGTCAGTGTAAGTCCAGGGTCTGTAGAAGTACCCGGTAGACCTGGTGACTCAGGAGAAGTCATGTTGGCAAGACAATTGTCAACTGTGAGAAGAAAAGAAATACACTAGAAAAAAATTAAAAATATAAATCCACCCATAGAATTCTGGACTTTCTGAATAACAATTAACATGACTGAATTGTTATCCTGCCCACCAAAGGCATTAGTCTTATGGATATTTTTGTCATTAATGTATACGTGAATTGCTTCACACCACTTGTTTTCCCATTCCTGGACATATCTGATCATGTTTCTATGACCTTGCCCTTAAAAACCTGTTTCATGGCCCCCAGTAACTCCAATAGTTTAAGGGATGGCTCAAAACTATTTACTTTGCAATTTTATCAATAATCAGAAAAAGTGTAGCACCCTAGCAAACGTTGCACCTGATGCTACTGCCATCTCTTCTGAAGTTTATTGTCTGTACAACTGATGTTTCAGGCATCTGTATACATCTGATGCAAGCACAGTTGCAAGTTTAAAAGTAACTTATATGGTAGAACTCCCACATCAACAAACTGTAGAACAAAAAGAAAAAGCTCTTTGACATCTATGAAAGATCTTCCCTTTGTTGTCATAAAAGTAATTTAAAAGAAGTAAATCAGTTAAGCTTACTATTAGGAAATGAAGGCTGACTATGAAATTAGGGCTGCATCCAAGTCAAAAGACTACCTTAAAGCTTTCTTCAGCTACATTATAAAGCTTAAAAATAAGAAGTAATTCTGAACTTATCTCTAATGGTACTTTTTTGCCTGACTGCAAGGATATTGCATAGATTGCTGTAAACAATTTTCTTCCAGTTTTACCCAATCTGCCCTCCCAGACCAGGAGGTTGACAAACATTTTTAAGGTGTTTGCCTCACAAATACAAGGTATAGGCTTGATTCTCACTGTTGGGTAAATTGGCTGGGCATAAAATGGCCTGAAAGGGCAGCTAGCCTAGTACTTACCTATGACCCTTCTGTCCCTTCTCTTCCCTCCCCTCCCTCACTTCTCTCTTCCCAAAACCACTTTTAATTAAATCATTTTATCAGTTTCCAAAATGAAAAATACCAGTTCCATGGATCTTGAAAACATCCCCGGATGTCTGCTTAGAAGTGTTAAGTCTCACTGAGCAAAACCTCATCAACATTTTAGATGGAATCTCTTTACCAGTCACACTCTGAAGGTACAGGAAACGGCATAAATTGCCCTCCTACTGACCCTGGAAAATGCATCTCTGTCAGTCTCACAAGTATTATCTGCAAGGCTATGGGATGCAATCTAGCTGACCTAATAAAAAAAAAATATATGTGATTTTATAACCCTGGATACACACCAGTTTAGCTTTAGAAAAAAATGATCATATATGCGGAACCTGGTTGAATGCATTGAAAAGAAGAACAAGGTTATGAACGAAGGACATACAGTCTGTGCTGCCTACCAGGCATTGCCAAAGCCTTCACTCTATCTGCCATGCTGAGATTATTGAAAAAGTCACTCATATCAACATTTATTCACTTGTAGCTCACTAGATAGCTTACTGGCTATCTGATAGAACCCATATTGTTAAGGTCAGGGTGTTTATTCTAGGTAGAAAAATGTCACCAGTCATACCTCACAGACCTGTGTCCCGGGCTCCCTCCTCTTTGGCATATCTTTCTGTGATGTGAAAAGTGATATCAGTGGGCTATGAGTGACTACATTTGTTGCTGATCGTGATCTGGGAGCATTTATTAGATCCTATTCTGATACTAAAATTTATCAGCAAGAGCTAGACAAATATGCTTGGTGCATTAATCATGGGTTTACCAACAATACTAAGAAATACAGTATAATCTGCTGTGGTGAATCTACCAAGTGTGGATAAAAAGCAGATGACAACAGAAAGTACAAAAAAACAGAAGAAAGAATACAAAGAATGGGATCAGGAAAAAAAGAAAAGATGAATAGAAAGATTACAATTATAGCAAGAAGTATAGAGATCTGCTGGAATAGCCACATGATGACCAAGAGTTGTCATATGAATGGCTTTGATGAGGTTTATTTAAACCAAAAGATAAATGATTAATTTTGGCAGCCCATGATGGTGGATTGCATGCTAAATGATTCATAAAATCTATGGAAAGGTATGAGATACAGACAAATGTATGTTTTGGGGTACAGAAATAGAAAAGGTTTTGCAACCTGTTGTTGTTGGGTGTGATGCACTCTTGGCAAAAGATTTATATACTGAAAGACATAACAATGTGGCAAGATTGTTAGACTGGAGACTTTGTAAACATTGCAACACAGTGGCAGCTGAAAGACATTAGTAACATGAAACTGCAATGGATTGTAATGATAACCCCATACCAGCAGCTAAGAAAGTAGAAGTAAACAGACCAGATATTGTAGTTCAAGAGAAAAAGCCAGAAATATATTTGATTATTGAGATTATTATACCCAGCAACTACAGTGTTTTATGAACTGAAAGACATACATTTGTAAAATATCAGAAATTGCGAAGAGAAACTAGAGCAATGTGGAATAATGGAAGTTGGTATAATGTTTAAGGTGTCTACGTCACAGACACAAGATACAGGGTATGATTCTGACCTTCAGGGAAATTGGCTAGGCTTAAAATGGCCCTCAAGGCAGCTAGCCTAGTAAGTACCTATGAACCTATGAACCTATACATAGATAGTTCCAGTTGTAATAAGAGTGAATGGGTTAATGAAAAAAAAATCTCGAAACATATCTAAATATGATGTCGATAAAAATAACCCCTTATTAAATGTAAATCTGGGTACATTGCAGGTGCTGAGAAGAAGATTCTTATTAAATGTCAAAAAGACTGAAGCAAAACTGATTTGAAGAAATTTAATTATGCCCTGACTTAAGAAAGGGGTCCATCCTTATCAAAGAATGTAAAAAAAAACCTATGCATTTTGAGAAATTAAACCAGTTCTAAATATAAAAAAATCTATAGTGTGACATGGCCTGATGCTAGGAATGTAAAAGGACTGACATAACACTGTCATTCTCAGAAAAGGAATTCAGAGTAAATTAGTTCAGATACATTAGTGGCAGCAGTGATGATACTGAACAGATAACATAGTGAGACTGTCACCAGCACTGGAGGATTATGTACACATCCTCTGTATATGAGGAGATGGTGGAAGGACAGTCTGAACTGATGACATCACCAGTGTTTAGCACTGTATGTCCTGTCTTTGTGAGTCTCATCCAGGCTAGACAGGAGACACCACCTCAGATGACTGTCAGACATCTTGGCATCAATTAGTGGATGTGCAAGTCAATGATCCATACACAAATGGTCACTATGCACCATGACAGAGATGGTGCACACTGTTCCAGACACTGCATCACCATCACCTCTAGCGACAGCAGCCAACACACCTGGATGTGGCCAATCTCATGGCCATGGCTAATGATACTTATCATGCTTCACATCTGAGAAGCCTCACCGAAGTTATATTGCTGTAAAATTACTGCACAGGTGCTCATATGACAGATTGGCATTCTGTTTTCTGTTTAG
>NC_056743.1:1715882709-1715911083 GCF_019279795.1 Protopterus annectens | reverse complement strand
ATTGTTGAACAAAAGTATGGATGTCATTCTGGTTGACATACTACACACCATGTTGAACAAGTAGGGTCTTGATGACAATGTGGGTATGATCAATGGCCCAGAGGACTTCACGGAAATGGGCTGTGTTGTAAATGACCACATGGTGTTGGTTCTCTCCTCTACTGTCTTTGAAAACCATATTTACGTCTCCATATTTATCATATCAAGGAATTGGTGTACAATCCATGAGGCTAATGTCTGTGGAATTCCAGAAATGTCATCTGTTGGATTCTGAAAAGTCCCCATATGAAGAATGGTTAATACTTCACAAACCACTGTGTCCAAAGGGAGAGGCAGCCTGTGCATCCCTCACCCCCTTGACTTCATGTTTGGAGACACTTGTCTCACAATCCAGTATCATTTTTCTTTTTACAAGGTGGTTTTGACATTCTCCTTGTCATGGAGGACCTGTCTGTGATGCAGTCAGTGAAAGCACATGACATCATGGTCCTGAAAGCAACCACTAACATATGCTGATCGGCTAAGGTGCTATTCCCAAGTGAAGCTCCTGTGCACTGAGATATCCTGATGTTCAGAATAGATGAGTGCTGGACGTATACATCTCTAAATCATTCCAGCACATTTGATTTTGTCATTTGCACATGTGGTGAGTCTCATTTGGATACCATAAATGCAGCACTACTTCTCTCATAGTGCGGGGGCACTACATGTGGCTCTTAATCACCCTCTCCTTGTGTGTCACAACTTATCAAGCTGTTTTGCATAATTCTATGTGCAAAATGATTCTGAATATCTCCTTACATGGTTGTATCTAGAGTGTGCTAAAGGTTTTTCTTTCATGTAACCTATAGCCATGTATGATTTAATTTTTTGTGCACAATACTGCTAGTAAGCATGTTTATTATCCACAGGGTCTACGGTAAGATGAAGGATTGTCTGTGCAGGCTTTTGAGTGTATACACAGAATGTGATGTGTGTGTGTGTGTGTGTGGAGTGGGGCCTGCTAAGGTATACTTTTTTTGTAACATTAAAACTGCAGAAAGCATCTTGCACCTACTAGCCCCACAGGCATTATGGCATAGACTCATATCTGAATTAAAGGGCCTGGACTGTTACACTGAGATCTAAAAAGCCTTATCTAAACACTTTCTCAAAGAAACAGTGTAAGTGCTTTAAAGTTAATGGTTAACCTCACAATTTGCTACCAAACAGCATGTTGTGTCTTTTGGCTTTTCCCGGTTAGGAGTCGTCACAGTGGAACTCCGGTCCGCTAATGATTGGCAGTAGATTTTTACGTGCTGGCTTGCCGGGCCTAATGCACAACCTTCAACAAAGGAACGCTCATTCATGCATGTCGCCACACAGAAGATGCTCTAACTGAGATTCGAACAGGCAACGTCTAACTGTGAGGCGACAACGCTACCACAGCACCACCACCGCAGTTGCTACCAAACAGCATACTACCTCCAATAAGACAACCACTGTGAAATTTTGAATTCTAACAGTATTGTACCTCTAGCTGACAGTTTTTCCCTGGTTGTTAGCCTAAATATTTCCACTTGTTTCTTGAAATGTGCAAATTCTAAATGAACTTTCTGTATATACTATAAATAGTGTAATCAATTCTGGTTTTACTGCTAAGTATCCCTGCAATGTTTCTCAGTATATAAGACTCTGTAGTAAGCATAAGGATCTGCAACCAGCATATCAAGACCCTTTAAAAACATTTGATTTTGCATTTGGTCTTATGTCTTGTGTGCTTTTTGAATATTCATATTGTTTGTTTTTGTTTCTGTACTTTTGGGTTGTGGCTGAAAAGAGTATTTGGACAATCCCAACTACCAGGTTACCAAATAGTACTACACTTAAGCAAAATCAAACCTCACCCTTCAGTTGAACACTGTTGTTCTTTTTTAATGGTCTGCCTCCTCCAACCACCATCTGGTGGAAGATAGTGTGCTACCTGGGGAGAGTTTAAATCTCTGAGCAGAATACTGTTCCTGGGGAAGAGTCCGGACATCTAAAATAAGTATTTACCTTCTACAACACCAGTACTTGCTGTAGTACCTGCTTGTTTGAGGCTGACCATTATATGTTCACATATTAGTTGCCAGCTTAGCTGTGCATTTTGCCATTGTATGCTATTTATTAAACAATTCTGAATAGTGATTCCAATGAAGTTTAATTTTGCTACAGTTACTTAAACATTTGTTTTCTTTCAATGTTGCTGCCACTCCACCCTTAAATTCAAATGTTATCTTGATGAACATTGAACAGGTACTGGTTCTTATAGTTGTTTTAGCACGATATTCATTGTTTCTGAGTTCCAGTTACAGGTCATACCTAGCATATCTAATATCTTAGTTCCTAAATGTCACAGAGAATGCTTGGCTAAAAACCAAATCTCTGACTGGGTTGTTTCATCTACATAATACAAGTATGACTACTGATGGGGGTTACATAGCTCTCAACTCTCCAGATTTTCACAGAATGTCTAGACTTTTGCCTCATGTATTTGGACTGTTCCTCATAAAATTTGTGGTTTTCCTGGAAATCAGTGAAGGTTGAAGTCACTAAATAATGAAAGATATTTGAGTTTAAGACATCATGTCCTTCAGAAAATGTATGCTAACACTAAACCTTTTATTCTAGCAACTTTCTAAGTTTATCAGAACAATATTTAAAATATGTCCCTCTTTTTGGACCCTTTCCCCCATTATATTTAATTTTGTACAGATACTTTTGTTCTAAGTGGTTGAGAGATTTTGATTTACCATTTCTAGCTGCTTGCTGTGTTCTGCATCTCTAACTGATAGTCAAGTAGTAGTGCACGATCTAGAACGCTATTATTTTAATTGTGATGTGTACTCCGAGCTTTGTATATCCTTATAAAAGCTGCTTTGACCTCTACCTATATCGCCATCTAAAGGTGGACAGCATTTAAGCTCTGCCTGTGTTTTGATCAGAATTATGTAAAGCTATGCACTTATTAGCATGACAATTTTTCATTTTGTCAAGCTGATCCAGTTCTGTGCATTATTTGCATTGCTTTGTTATTTTGTTTTACTCTGTCTCTCAACACTATTTTTGTCTTTGACCCTTGAATTCTATCCCTGTCTGTCACAGTATGTGTTTTGCTGAACATACTAGCCGACTGTGGCCCTGTAAAATCCTACACTCTAAACACAACTCTAACTCCATTTGTATGAAACTTTTTATTCAAGCTCACGTGTGCTTTAAATATGTGTACTCATTAGTATGTTAGTTTTGTGTAATGAAAACAAGAAAAACTAAATAAAACATTTTTACCAGGGGCAAGCCCACTATACCATTCATGACAGGTTTTACCCCAGCGGCTTTTAGCGTTATTATTCTCACTTAAATGACACTCCAACTTAAAGAAAGAGTAAGAATATTGTTTTCATGTTTTCAGTAAACACTCTTTCTGAGATGTTGTGATATCTGAGTCAACTAACCCAAAACATACCCCAGTACGTCTTACTTCTTACATTATTGAAGTATCACTCTATACATTACATTTTGGGAATTCAATTACCCGTTTTAACTTACCTGCTGGTATCCTACCTGACTGATTGTTTCCTCTCAGCCCTTTTCTACTCCTTTGGCTCTGTCAGTCTTTGAGAGGGAAAGTCCGTGGTTTGGGCAGTTGTGTCCTGCAAAAAAAAAAAAACCTAAAAATGGCAAATGTCCTGAGATTTTAGGACTATTAATATTTTCTACGTTTTCTTTAACAGTTGCATAAAACACTTATTTTGTATCTGAAACATCCAAATGCTATAAGAAATAGAATAAGCAACTCGCATGCTACAAGAATGAGCTTTTATTTTGGCAAAAAAAAAGAAGTTCTGTCCCTTGCACTGACCATGGGTTATGTTTTGTCTTGCAAAATCTGATATTTCTACAAAAATTGTCTCACTTTGTATGCCCACCACCACCCTTCATGGGGATGGTATTCCCTATGGAAGTATGGACCACCACCCTTCATGTGGATGGTATTCCATATGGAAGTATGGACCCATTGTAACACTAGGGAGAGAAAGGACATCTGGAGGCATAATACTGACTGATTGCTTGTTGAGGAAAACTTGTATGTCCTAGCTAATAGTCCTCTTACACATCAGATAGGGAGGGTGCATGAGATGTGCAAAGAGCAGTCTCTGTCAAAATGGTGATGTCATTTAAATCGTGACCCCCTTGGAAGGAAGCACTGTACTGCAATCTATTGTCTCTACATGTAACCTACTTCTAGGATTGCTAACAGTTCCCTGTTATTTGCAACTTATTGACCACTCCCAGCACTCCCTTACTACATGATGAGCACATAACAACTTTCTGTTCCCTCCATTCATATTACATGGGAGGGTGGCATAATGGTTAAGGTGTTTACTTTACAGACACAAGCTGTGGGTTTGACTCTCACATGGAGTAATTGGTGAGTATTAAATGGTCCCTAAAGGCAGTAAGCCTAGTACTAATGTATGAACATATTAGTCCTCAGTATGAGCTTCTCTTCTCCTGCCTTTCATCATTGTTTGAGCACAACAGCATATGTCAACTGTGGTCTACTGATTATCTTCTCTAGGGAGTCAAAGCAATTTCTTCCCTCCCTTATGATCCATCTGAGGCAGACCTTGTCATAAGTTTCTCACATTTAACATGCACAATCATGGAACTGAATATTGCATATTAAGCACTGTGATTACGTTTCAAAACAACACAAGCACTGTTTGGCTGGCCTTTCAAGTACTATTAGCTCAAATGGGACAAGGCAGCCTATTTAAGTAGTACTGCAGGTGTGATTATTACCACAACCTATGTAAGTAGTACTGCAGGTGTGATTATTACCACAGCCTATGTAAGTAGTACTGTAGGTGTGATTATTACCACAACCTATGTAAGTAGTACTACAAGTGTGATTATTACCACAGCCTATGTAAGTAATACTACAGGTGTGATTATTACCACAACCTATGTAAGTAGTACTGCAGGTGTGATTATTACCACAACTTATGTAATTAGTACTGTAGGTGTGATTATAACCACAGCCTATGTAAGTAGTACTTCAGGTGTGATTATTACCACAGCCTATGTAAGTAGTACTGCAGGTGTGATTATTACCACAGCCTATGTAAGTAGTACTGCAGGTGTGATTATTACCACACCCTATGTAAGTAGTACTGCAGGTGTGATTATTACCACAGCCTATTTAAGCAGTACTGCAGGTGTGATTATTACCACAACCTATGTAATTAGTACTGTAGATGTGATTATAACCACAGCCTATGTAAGTAGTACTGCAGGTGTGATTATTACCACAGCCTATGTAAGTAGTACTGCAGGTGTGATTATAACCACAGCCTATGTAAGTAGTACTGCAGTTGTAATTATTACCATAGCCTATGTAAGTAGTACTGCAGATGTGATTATTACCACAGCCTATGTAAGCAGTACTGTAGGTGTGATTATAACCACAACCTATGTAAGTAGTACTGCAGGTGTGATTATTACCACAGCCTATGTAAGTAGTACTGCAGGTGTGATTATTACCATAACCTATGTAAGTAGTACTGCAGGTGTGATTATTACCACAACCTATGTAAGTAGCACTCCAGGTGTGATTATTACCACAACCTATGTAAGTAGCTCTCCAGGTGTGATTATTACCACAGCCTATGTAAGAAGTACTGCAGGTGTGATTATTACCACAACCTATGTAAGTAGCACTCCAGGTGTGATTATTAGCACAACCTATGTAAGTAGCACTCCAGGTGTGATTATTACCACAGCCTATGTAAGAAGTACTGCAGGTGTGATTATTACCACAACCTATGTAAGTAGTACTGCAGGTGTGATTATTACCACAACCTATATAAGTAGTACTGCAGGTGTGATTATTACCACAGCCTATGTAAGTTGTACTGCAGGTGTGATTATTACCACAACCTATGTAAATAGCACTCCAGGTATGATTATTACCACAACCAATGTACGTAGTACTGCAGGTGTGATTATTACCACAGCCTATGTAAGTAGTAGTGCAGGTGTAATTATTACCACAGCCTATGTAAGTAGTACTGCAGGTGTGATTATTACCACAACCTATGTAAATAGCACTCCAGGTGTGATTATTACCATAGCCTATGTAAGTAGTACTGCAGTTGTGATTATTACCACAGCATATGTAAGTAGTACTGCAGGTGTGATTATTACCATAGCCTATGTAAGTAGTACTGCAGATGTGATTATTACCACAGCCTATGTAAGCAGTACTGTAGGTGTGATTATAACCACAACCTATGTAAGTAGTACTGCAGGTGTGATTATTACCACAGCCTATGTAAGTAGTACTGCAGGTGTGATTATTACCATAACCTATGTAAGTAGTACTGCAGGTGTGATTATTACCACAACCTATGTAGGTAGCACTCCAGGTGTGATTATTACCACAACCTATGTAAGTAGCACTCCAGGTGTGATTATTACCACAGCCTATGTAAGAAGTACTGCAGGTGTGATTATTACCACAACCTATGTAAGTAGCACTCCAGGTGTGATTATTAGCACAACCTATGTAAGTAGCACTCCAGGTGTGATTATTACCACAGCCTATGTAAGAAGTACTGCAGGTGTGATTATTACCACAACCTATGTAAGTAGTACTGCAGGTGTGATTATTACCACAACCTATATAAGTAGTACTGCAGGTGTGATTATTACCACAGCCTATGTAAGTAGTACTGCAGGTGTGATTATTACCACAACCTATGTAAATAGCACTCCAGGTATGATTATTACCACAACCAATGTACGTAGTACTGCAGGTGTGATTATTACCACAGCCTATGTAAGTAGTAGTGCAGGTGTAATTATTACCACAGCCTATGTAAGTAGTACTGCAGGTGTGATTATTACCACAACCTATGTAAATAGCACTCCAGGTGTGATTATTACCACAGCCTATGTAAGTAGTACTGCAGTTGTGATTATTACCACAGCATATGTAAGTAGTACTGCAGGTGTGATTATTACCATAGCCTATGTAAGTAGTACTGCAGGTGTGATTATTACCACAGCCTATGTAAGTAGTACTGCAGGTGTGATTATTACCACAACCTATGTAATTAGTACTGTAGATGTGATTATAACCACAGCCTATGTAAGTAGTACTGCAGGTGTGATTATTACCACAGCCTATGTAAGTAGTACTGCAGGTGTGATTATAACCACAGCCTATGTAAGTAGTACAGCAGTTGTAATTATTACCATAGCCTATGTAAGTAGTACTGCAGATGTGATTATTACCACAGCCTATGTAAGCAGTACTGTAGGTGTGATTATAACCACAACCTATGTAAGTAGTACTGCAGGTGTGATTATTACCACAGCCTATGTAAGTAGTACTGCAGGTGTGATTATTACCATAACCTATGTAAGTAGTACTGCAGGTGTGATTATTACCACAACCTATGTAAGTAGCACTCCAGGTGTGATTATTACCACAACCTATGTAAGTAGCACTCCAGGTGTGATTATTACCACAGCCTATGTAAGAAGTACTGCAGGTGTGATTATTACCACAACCTATGTAAGTAGCACTCCAGGTGTGATTATTAGCACAACCTATGTAAGTAGCACTCCAGGTGTGATTATTACCACAGCCTATGTAAGAAGTACTGCAGGTGTGATTATTACCACAACCTATGTAAGTAGTACTGCAGGTGTGATTATTACCACAACCTATATAAGTAGTACTGCAGGTGTGATTATTACCACAGCCTATGTAAGTAGTACTGCAGGTGTGATTATTACCACAACCTATGTAAATAGCACTCCAGGTATGATTATTACCACAACCAATGTACGTAGTACTGCAGGTGTGATTATTACCACAGCCTATGTAAGTAGTAGTGCAGGTGTAATTATTACCACAGCCTATGTAAGTAGTACTGCAGGTGTAATTATTACCACAACCTATGTAAATAGCACTCCAGGTGTGATTATTACCATAGCCTATGTAAGTAGTACTGCAGTTGTGATTATTACCACAGCCTATGTAAGTAGTACTGCAGGTGTGATTATTACCATAGCCTATGTAAGTAGTACTGCAGGTGTGATTATTACCACAGCCTATGTAAGTAGCACTCCAGGTGTGATTATTACCACAACCTATGTAAGTAGTACTGCAGGTGTGATTATTACCACAGCCTATGTAAGTAGTAGTGCAGGTGTAATTATTACCACAACCTATGTAAGTAGTACTACAGGTGTGATTATTACCACAACCTATGTAAATAGCACTCCAGGTGTGATTATTACCACAGCCTATGTAAGTAGCATTCCAGGTGTGATTATTACCACAACCTATATAAGTAGTACTGCAGGTGTGATTATTACCACAGCCTATGTAAGTAGCACTCCAGGTGTGATTATTACCAAAACCTATGTAAGTAGTACTGCAGGTGTGATTATTACCACAGCTTATGTAAGTAGTACTGCCGGTGTGATTATTACCACAGCCTATGTTAGTAGTACTGCAGGTGTGATTATAACCACAACCTATGTAAGTAGCACTCCAGGTGTGATTATTAGCACAACCTATGTAAGTACTACTCCAGGTGTGATTATTACCACAGCCTATGTAAGTAGTACTGCAGTTGTGATTATTACCACAGCCTATGTAAGTAGTACTGCAGGTGTGATTATAACCACAACCTATGTAAGTAGCACTCCAGGTGTGATTATTAGCACAACCTATGTAAGTACTACTCCAGGTGTGATTATTACCACAGCCTATGTAAGTAGTACTGCAGTTGTGATTATTACCACAGCCTATGTAAGTAGTACTGCAGTTGTAATTATTACCACAGCCTATGTAAGTAGTACTGCAGGTGTGATTATTACCACAGCCTATATAAGTAGCACTCCAGGTGTGATTATTACCAAAACCTATGTAAGTAGCACTCCAGGTGTGATTATTACCACAGCTTATTCAGTGATATTGGCATTAATTAGTTTAAAAAATCACTCAGACAAAATTTGGTTATTTCTCTGATTCGCAGGATTATCTTGGTGCCACGAGAAAAGGTGGTTAGTACATCTTGTGACAATTTTTACTTGCAAATCACATATGTAAAGAAGGAAAGTACAGACATAATCATTGTCTCATTTTCTCTCTCTCTCTCTCTCTCTGACTTCATTTCTGCAAAAAATGTATCTTAAAAATAAACTGTAACAGAGATCAAAGTAAGAAGTGAGTTAATAGAGTTCCAAAGACTACTTAATTTAATATACTCAACCACTAAACAAATTAGAATACATTCAGGAAGTGTGGGGGGAACTCTTTAAAGCTCTCTACAGGAAGCATCTGTACCGTCCTGAGTAGATTATATCCATTCAGACTGATTAAAAGGTTAAAAGCTCCAGGACTGATCAAAACATGAAATGAAACAACATTTCTGATTAGATTAGTCTTCTGCACTGTTTGAACGTTGTTCTGCTAACTGAAAGCTCTTGACCCTGCAAAACATTTTCACATACAGCCATGAAAAGATAACTGCAAAAATTAAACACACAAGCAACTTTAAAGTCAAGCAAGCCAGACTTAGCTATGCAGTTTAAAACTAAACCACATTAACAGAATTAAAATTGTCAATGGGACAAATTAAAAAAAAAGCATATTCAATATATCCCACATCAAAAATATAGATAAAATACATTTCTTAGAAAACAGAGGGACTATTAT
This sequence comes from Protopterus annectens, assembly GCF_019279795.1. NCBI lineage: Eukaryota > Metazoa > Chordata > Ceratodontiformes > Protopteridae > Protopterus > Protopterus annectens. The sequence continues at coordinate 1,715,901,320 of NC_056743.1, read as the reverse complement.
TTTCTCAAGTATACATTCAGAAAATGTATGCATAAAATGGTACAAATCAATACAAAATGGTGGGCCAATGTATAATAGCAATAATCAATTTTGGCAGTGTGAATGTGTAGTATTTAGGTTCATAGGTAGTTATTAGGCATGTATTCCAGGAGTCCATTAAGGAGCCTAGCCCAAATTTCCAATTACCCCAAAGCACTGTCTGGTCAACTGAATTGTTGAAGGTCAAACAGTAGACAAATAAAAGTGGAACAGGTCAAACTATGCACCCTTGGTACAGTATGCAGCTCGTTATTAAATTTGCTTTCCAGGGTAGAGCACTGGTCCATGGAGATCACTGCTTTCAAGGGTACAACACTGATCGCTATGGGCCTTTTTCAGACTCAGCCCAAGAGCAGCGTCTGGTGAAGTAACACAGTTGGGCAAAGGAGGGTAAGGGAATCAAACCTTACACTACTGGATGTCAGGAAAGAGCTCATTAAGCCTCTAAGCCAACTGCCACACTAATTATCAACTCATTAACCAGTCAGAGCTTTACTCATGGCCATCAAGGGTACAACACTGATCGCTATGGGCCTTTTTCAGACTCAGCCCAAGAGCAGCGTCTGGTGAAGTAACACAGTTGGGCAAAGGATGGTAAGGGAATTAAACCTTACACTACTGGATGTCAGGAAAGAGCTCATTAAGCCTCTAAGCCAACTGCCACACTAATTATCAACTCATTAACCAGTCAGAGCTTTACTCATGGCCAGTAACTGCCAGTTTAACACTTTACACACAATAGGAACCAAACAGACATCATCCTCTAAGGCAAATGCTCTGCCTTTTTTCCAAACCCAGGTGTACTTTGCTTTTATTAGACCAATGGTGCTTTTTTGTCATGGTGTAACTATAGCACCCATTGGTAAATACTATACAGCCCGTGTCCCACCATTGATTATTGCTTAAATATGGGTTATGGGCCACAGTATGGAAACAGGCATATCTCAACTGGCTGGAGAACAAACATTCTAGTGCCAGTATGTACAGGAACAAAGGGGATATTCACAAATATTGGCAGTACAGATGCATCATACTTCTGTCACACTGCATGACAGTGCTGGAGAGGGCGACTGGCAATCAAATATGCACAGTAGTAGAATGTAAGAAGGGTGATGCACAGTTTGGAATCATATTAGGATGCAATACCACCTCCCTGCTGTTTGCAGTGAGACAGATAGTGCAGAAGAAGCTGGAGATGAGAGAAGAGTCCAACTTGGAAAAGCATATTTTAAGTTTCCCAGAAAGCTGATTTAGGTAGTGCTGTGATGGTTTGAAGTCCCAGAAACACTGATCAAATTAGTTCAGGCTATGTACAAGGATCCAATGACACAAATATGAGCAGTGTTCAGATGAACAGAGAGGTTTCCAGTGGGAATTAATCAAAACTCAGCCTGGCCATACTTGGGTTTATACCAATGATGGAGTATATTAGCAAGTATATTAGGTCACAGGAGCCAAATCAACAAATCTTCTATATCCGGACAATGTGGCACTACAAGCAGACTCTAATCAGGAACTTCACAAATTATAGAAGAATGGAATGCAAAACTGAAGGCACATAGGACAAAACTAAGTACAGACAAGATGATGGTTATGGCAACAAATGGGGGACATCAAAAGATGCTAAAATTATAATGGAAGGGAAAATGATGGAACAGCTTAACAGCATCAAGTGTCTTAGAGGAAAGATTGAGAAGAAGAAAAGTCAAGGTTAGAATCAGAGGTGCTACAGATAAATAGCACAACATGTCAGGGGTAGTGCATAACAGAAAACTGTCAAAGAAGCTGAAATGTATGCAGTGCAACACAATGAAGCAACCACTGCTCCTGTATGGTATCGAAACCTGGGAAGTGAAGATAGAACAGCTGAGGAAGTTTGAGATGATGGAGACAAAGTGCCTGAAATAGAGAGTAGGGTGTGCACTGTGGGACAGATGAAAAAACGGAGGATATAAGAGCAGAAAGCAAAGTGGCACTCATAAAGAAGATCGGGGAAAACAGACTATGGTGGTTAATCACAAGTGCAGGAAAGCGTGAGGTAATTTAATAAAGCAGATTTGAGAGAGACAAGAAAAAAGCAAGAGGGCAGACACCACGGTGCCCAGCTAAGAGATGGATTAATTATGTGAGAGATTACCTATAACAGGCAGACATGACTGTCAAAGAAGAATGGAGAGCATGTCTGACTTGATAGAAATATCAACTGTTGACGTGGCACTCCAACCCAATGTAACAATGGCAAAAGGGAGTTGATGATGATGATGGTGGGTCAACTTCCAAAACAATTTATGGTCAGGGTAATATGCAGTTCTGGGTTCACAAATATTTGCAAAATGCTTGTGATCCTGCCATCCACCTTGTCCTGGAGGGATAAAGATCTGACTATGCCCCAGACAGCAATAGCCCAGGTTCAGTTAGCAGCACAGGGACCCGAGGAGCTTGTAAGGGGAAAGACAGGAATGGCAAAATGACACTTACTCACCCTCTGTCAGAGAGAAAGGTGTGATATTCACATAGATGGAAAAGTTCCTTTGGGCAGCATCCCCAGTAGAGACCACAGAGCCATACAGGAGCACTTGTATCAATGGCCAGAGCCTCTTGTGGCACATGTCATGTGCATCAATAGTTAAGGCCTCTTGATGAATATGTCACTTGTATCAATAGTCAAGGCATCCTAAGGCACATATCACTTGCATCAATAGATAAGGCCTCCTGAGGCATATATCATGTGTATCTGTAGTCAAGGCCTCCTGAGGCACATATCACTTGTATCAGTAGTCAAGGCCTCCTGAGGCACATATCGCTTGTATCAGTAGTCAAGGCATCCTGAGGCACATATCACTTGTATCAATAGATAAGGCCTCCTGAGGCATATATCATGTGTATCAGTAGTCAAGGCCTCCTGAGGTACATATCGCTTGTATCAGTAGTCAAGGCCTCCTGAGGCACATATTGCTTGTATCAATAGATAAGGCCTCCTGAGGCACATATCATGTGTATCAGATATGTGTATCAGTAGTCAAGGCCTCCTGAGGCATATATCGCTTGTATCAATAGATAAGGCCTCCTGAGGCACATATCATGTGTATCAGTAGTCAAGGCCTCCTGAGGCACATATCGCTTGCATCAATAGTCAAGGCATCCTGAGGCACATGTCACTTGCTGAAGTGAGTGAATTGTCATTGCAAACCAAACCCCATTGCATGCAATTTAGTAAGCTCATTGGGATTAGGGCTTAAAAGTACAAACCTTCTGCCCCTAACATGGATGACAGTGATTTTCACCTTTGTCACTTGGCCCTTGCCTCTGGGTTGAATGAATGCTACAAGGCTTTTGCCTTTTGAAGAAATGAGTGGACTAATTGGTTGGGGGAAAATGGGAAAGCTTGATGGTCAACCGTGGAGTTGACAGATCAACAAAGCTGCTGCATGCAGACAATGTGGCACTACAGACAGACTCTGAGCAAGAACTTCAGTAAATGATAGGAGAATGAAATGCAAAGCTGAAGGCACAAAGGATGATACCTAGTGCAGATAAGGCAGTTGTAATGGCAGTGATGGGGGGAATCAGATGAAGCTGAAAATTCAGCTAGAAGGGAAATAATGGAACAGGTTAACAGCTTCAAGTGTCTGCAAATCATGGATGAGACAAAGGGAACTCTCAAGGAAGCCAAAGGTTGAATCAGACGGGCTGCAGCCAAGTGGCCGAGAGTGTCAGGTGTAGTGTATGACAGAAGAATGCCAGAGAAGCTGCAAAGTAAGGTGTACAAAGAGTGGTGTGACCAGTACTGCTGTATGGTACAGAAATCTGGGCAGTAAAGGCAGGGTAACTGAAGAAGCTAGAGGTGCTTTAGACAGGTGGTAGGATGCACACTGTAGGACTGATGAAGAATTGAGGACATCAGAGCAGAAGCTCAAACAGCTACAATTGCGGAGGTCAAAGAGAATAGATTAAGGTGGTTCAGGCACATCCATACAAAAGCAGAAGACAATCGGTTTAAGAAGATTTGGGACAGAGAGGAAGAAGACAAGAGGAAGTGACACCATCCTGCAAAGATCTGGATGGATTGTGTGATAGACGACTTGCAATAGTCAGGCATGACTGTTAAAGAATGTAGGAAAGTGGCACTGAATCCAGAGAAATGGTGACAGTTGAAACAACACCCCGACCTCATACAGAAAATGGGAAAAAGGGGTCTGATGATAATGATGATGACATCATAACATGTGGGTGCAGTTCTTACAATATAAAAGAAATCTATATTTCTGTAGAATAAACAGTTGGGTAGCTGCAAAAAAACACTAGTAAAAGTTATTTCGCAAACCTCTTTCCTTCAATTTTGTGTCTCATTGCAGGAAATTTTTAAACAAGATAGGACTGATAATCCATGTTTACTAATGTGCAATAGAGCTTGATTGGGTTTGGTGAAATCAGGAGAACTATATAAGCAATACATTTGTCAGTGAGACAGCATATCAGTCTTTAAAAATGAAAGATGTGAATTTACTCAAGTGGATAGGTTATAACATTTCTTCCTTCTAGTATAATTCAAACTAAAAATATTCAGTCTATATATACATTTTAATGTTACCTCTCATCTCATCTCATCTGGAATGGGATTATGTCTGAATCCCAGTCCTCAGCCATCCTGAAATTAGTTTATTTCCTACATTGTCAGAAAGTCCTGCTCTTATCTCATCTGCCATGGGTTCCTGTCCAGACCCTATGCTGTGTTAATTCTTTTTTATTCTGTCCTCATGTGCCCTTTCATGAAATACAATATTCTATTTGGCTTGCAGGGCTCTAAGCAACTATCCAAAGTAGAAGAAACCTAGTATTTTATAATCAAACAACTCCAAGGTTTAAAGAACCACTCTTTTATGGATAGCCTATAAATACTGTCCTCATTTTAGTGGCCTATATATTTAAACAAAGGGACCCATGTCTAGCTTTCTGAATTATATCACACCTTCCTCTCTGACTTACTTTGCCTTGGAAAATAAAGACTTTAGTTAATTCCCATTCTAAAGAGCTAGTTTAATGCCAACATATCAGATAAGTCCCAAATTAAGAATACATTTCCTATCCAGTCTTTCCCTTGCCTGTAGCACAAACTTCTTTATATTAGACAGTAAAGGCTGCGAGTGATACCCGACTCGATTAAGGATGAAATAACTGAATTTATTGTAAATACAACTCTGCCAAAACATTCATATCAGCATAAATATATCCAAAAACTGGTAAACGCTTTCATCTGGGCAATGCAGACTTCATCAGACCAGGTCACACAATCCATACTGTTACATTTAAATACTTTTTGGTGCCAACTTCTGTGATAACAGAAGTAAATACATTTAACCCTTTACATTGCACCTTTAATTGTTAAAAAGTATCAAATGTTTAAAATATCTAAAATGTCTAAAATGTGATCACCCCTTTTCACCAATCTATCATACAGTTTGTTCTATAAATACTAAACATGCATTTATAATAACCTACATAATATTATAACTATAAAATACAGAAAATAAAAACATAACATCATTAATAATGTAACCCTACTCTAATAATTATCTTAAATTCATAACTACCCCTAATCATGAGATAACAAAATATAAAACTGAACAAAACACGTATTGTACTAAATATCAAATATTGTAAATTATATTATATACTGACTCTCTACTATTACAACGTTAATTCCTAACATCCTTGATGTCGCTAATACTTATTGCAATTGCAAAAATGGTTTAATATTAAGTATTTTTTATGTTCAAACCCATTTTACAAGCAAATTCCGGTGTATCACCCGGAAAAAAAAAATACTTGGAAATAATGTTGAGGTGTAATAATATTGTTAGAAATGGGAAAAACTACTATGAAATGTAGGGCTTGTAACCAGTGTGGGTATATTAGTGAGGAAATGGGGTGCAGATTGAATGACATAAATAGTACCTATGTAAAATGTATAAGCGGAAACTGCAACAGCAGGAATATAGTATATTTGGCTAAGTGCACAGTATGCCCTGCATTTTACATAGGGAAAACTGAGAGGCAACTCAGGAAATGGATATATGATCATATTTATAGAATCAAAATAAGGGACACTAAAATGCACTTTACAGACACATTAGTAAATATGGCAATTCGCACAATTTTAAATTTGCTATTATTGATCATGTACAGATATCCCCTCGAGGAGGAAATTTTAAGGCACTGTTGGGTAAACGGGAAAGTGTTTGGCAATTTTTAACAGATGCCACTACTGAACCGGGCATCATTGATTTTATTTCTATTAAACCGTTTTTGCAATTACAATAAGTATTAGTGACATCAAGGACGTTAGAGATTAACGTTGTAATAGTAGAGAATCAGTATATAATATAATTTACAATATTAGATATTTGCTACAATATGTGTTTTGTTCAGTTTTATATTTTGTTATCTCCTGATTAGGGGTAGTTATGAATTTAAGAGAATTTAAGATAATTAATAAAAATATACAGTACTAATCATATCTCTCACATTAATTCTACCACCTACTATCATCTACCAAGCTATTCGCTATCCCTCAAGGGTTCATCGTTTGTGGCCCTGTTGGCTAAGCCAACAGTGAATGAAATACTACTGGCTTACCATAAACCTATAAACCTCTAATCACACTATTTACTGTCTTCAGTAGGTAGAATGAGCTTCCAGATTCTATTGAATATTACCACAGGTTTGTCTACACACCCTTTTCCAAAGCATTTGGCCCTCTTCTGTCTGTATGTGTAATTTCACTGCATTTCACAATCTGTTGTTTAACCACCATCCCTGTTTGTTATGTTTGTCCACTCCAACATGCTGCACAGCTGCCTGACACTTTATCTTTTTTCCACATTTTATATCTCTTCCTTTTATTTCCATTTTACTTCAAATGTATGAAAAAGTGATATCTCCCCTACAAACCAGTATCTCCATGTCCCTAAATCCATTTTTAACCTTCTAATGTGGCAGTTAGCTTAGACAGCTATGGCTATGAGCTATTAATGAGCTTTATCCTATAGCCAGGGTTTGATTTCCTCAGTAACAGCTCACCTACTGTATCACTCTGAACAAGTTACTTGACTAGGCAGTTCTCCTGTGCAGAGTCATAAAAATGACCATGTGGATCAGTGCTCTACCTTGGTTGGCAAATAAATAAATAAATAAACAAACCTTTCCTATGACTCACTCTGCCATAAAGTTCCTTGCTGACTTTATTCTGCCAGTTTCAAATTGTCTTATTATGCCCCTCACCTTTTTCCAAGAAGTCCTTGTCTTATATATTATTAAACCCACTCAACGCACCTATCACAGCACAAAGAATTAAATAATTTTTGTGTCTGTGGTAATTAATGCTGTCATAAGATGATAATTTTAAAGTAAGAATATCCATGCAACACAATAATGTTTTAGGGAGACAGGAACATACAAGTAATAGCAATGGCAGCTGCAACTGTATTACAATCCAAGCATTTGCATGCATCTGTTTTGTTGTACAGATATACATAGATAAGCACTCGGTCAGGCACAGGTTCAGTGCTTTTCAGTACAAACACAATGTACTATCTGTAGATTTAAGTAATAATCTACTACTGCATGGTTTTATCAGGATTTACTCACAACTGGTGTGGTTTGGTCATGACAGTGAAGCATATACCAATAGAAAGTCTGGCCGTTCAATAGTTCTTCAGCAGTTGGATATTGTTTCCATTGGTACATGCTCGGTTTACAACAGGCACACTGGTCAGGCTGTCCAATCAACTGGCTCATTTCATTGAATAGCAATGAGCCCTTATTATATCATTTATCTTTAATAATATGACATTGTTTGCAGAGGTAAGCTTTTATGCATGGTAATCAATGTTCTTAAGTAATTGACAATATCAATCTCATATATAACATTAGAAGTGTGAAATAGTGTGGAGTGTGTTTTTACATTTGAAGGCACTCATGATAGATACATTTTATGTCAAATAATCTGCAACTAATGCAGTACCTATGTCGACAATGGGAAAATTCAGGGCAGCATTCAATTAACCCTACATGTCTCGCTGAAACCGTGTTTGTGTTGTGGAGTGACATACACACAATATTCAGTAAGTAATTCTACACAATGTGCAAAGTCACACAAACACAATAAATAGTGTGGCATGCTAATTACTGCATAAGCAGCTGAATTATATGCTAATCAGCAAATTCAAGATGGTGGAACTATTCAACAAGCTATAAAGCAATTGTGTTCACTTAGTGTAGCATTCTGCCTTGTATTCCAAAATCTATTGGAATATAGCCATGAAAACAACACTGGAGGCAAAGACTGGTATGGGCTGTTACTGCTGTTCTGCATGTGTATGTGCAACAGACTCAAGTCCATGCTGCTACTGCTGCTGATAGACCTCGGCCAAGGAGGAAAAGGGTGTTTAGACCACATATAACTTTTCATGGTCAGCATGAGGTGGAAATAGCATTGAGCTACAGGGTGGATAAAGACACATTCCAGTAAATCTGCAACTTCTGTCATCCTCACCTGAGAGCAAGGGCTAACCTAAGGGAACCAATAACTGTGGAGAACATTGTACTTGTAGCACTTAGAATATTAGCTACAGGAACCTTTCAATGACCCACAGATGCCATGCTGGGGGTGTCACAGGCATCAGCATCCAGAATCCAACATCAATTCCCAAATTCTATGCTACAGCATGCGGGTGACTATATATATTTTTTTATTTATTTAACAATCGTTTACTGGGAAAGTCCGACTTGGAACAAAGCCAATTTTCCATGGAGGCCCAGGGAGAAATGCTCCAGATGCATGTCTTTGCAATGTGAGAGGAAACTGGAGTACCCGGAGGAAACCCACACAAATGCAGGGAGGACATGCAGAATCCGCACAGAAAGCACACCAGCTGAGAATCGAACTGGAGAACCTCTTGCTGTGAGGCGACAATGCTACTGCTGCACCACTGCTTCTTCCAATATATATATATATATCTAAATATATATATATATATATATATATATATATATATATATATATATATAAATATAAATATATATATATATATATATATATATATATATATATATATATATATATATATATGTAATATATGGGTTCCATACACTAGATCGAATTTTCACTAATTTGAAATAGTGCATGGAATGCTCACTGCAGCGAAAGTGCACTTAATCAAAAGTGCACTTACGCTAAGTTCAGTTCCACAAATGGATGTTGTTCTGAACTTCTGTGCAATACTCACGGACCTTAGGGTTAGGGCATGGGTCATAGTAAGGGGATAGCCTGGGCTATCCCCTTACCATGACTCGTGCCCTAACCCTAAGATCCGTGACGACTGCAGCGCAGTGAAGGACATAGCAATGTCCTCCACTATGGTGTGATAGTCACAAACCTTAGAGTTAGGGCATGGGTTAGGGTAAGGAAATAGCTTTACTAACCATCCCCTTACCCTAACCCATGCCCTAACCCTAAGATCCGTGACTATTGCACCATAGTGGAGGACATAGCTTGTTTTTTATGTCCTCCACTGTGCTGCTGTGTTTTTGGTGAAGTGCACTTACCAAACGTTCACTTTAGTTAAAGTGAACTTTCGCAGAAGTGAGGCTTCCTATTACAAGTTCGAAGTAATGAACGTTCGTTCTTGTAATAGGAATCCATATATATATATATATATATATATATATGCATATACACACACACACACACACACACACACACATATATATATATATATATATATATATATATATATATATATATATATATATATATATATAGATATAGATATAGATATAGATATAGATATATGTGTATATTTCTTGGGTCTCATAGATTGCATGCATATTGAGATCATAGCATCATCTGAGGAACATGGAAGGCTTTAAATCAACAGAAAGGGGTTCAACTCCCTTAACTGCCATGTCATGTGTAATGCTAGGGGAATCATCTTGAATGTATGTGTGCTGGCAACCCCAGCAGTTAACATGGCTTCCATGTCTGGCATACCTCACAGCTTTATCAGAGGTTTTCCAGGAGTGATGTGTCACAAAGCCATTTATTGGGGGTGCACGTTATGCACATGAACCATGGCTGATAACACACATTAGAAATGCACACTCACACACACTGACAGAAGAACACTATAAAGAGGCACATGCTCAAGCAAGAAATATCATAGAGCATGTGTTTAGGCTGTTAAAGTAACAGTTTCAGTGTCTAGATACCTCGGGGTGGGGGGGGGGGCTCTGCAGTATGATCTCAGTACTTCTGTCAAAATTATCACAGTATCATTCTGTAAAAACAGCTACAGCAGGCACATCAAGGTCTTGCAGCAAATGTTCCATCACCACTGACAGGGTCACCACATGTACATTTAGGTGAGGATTTAGAGGGGGGAACCCCCAGCTGCTGTAGATGTAGGCGTACACAATATGCCTTCACCCTGGCCAAGAGGCAATAGGCAGTGCACATGCTGACCACCTTAGTGGTACAACTTTCATCCTATACACATACATACATACAGTGAAATTGATGCCAAGCAATGCTCACAACCTTTACTTCCCCATGTAATGGCTGTGCACTGCTAGCACCAAACAGGGTCAGCCCTGAATGACAACAGTTGTAACTGCAGGACTATCTAGATAAGTGTTGAACCTGTAATAGAAAAATAAATGTGTAAGAACATTTATTTACCGGAAAAGTTTGATTGGGACTGAGCCCATTTTCAGCAGAGGCCTGGGGAGAAACACTCTAAAAGCATGTCTTTGGAATGTGGGAGGAAACCAGAGCACCCAGAGAAACCCACATGAATGCATAGATGACTTGCAGACTCCACACAGAAGGCACCCCAGCCAAGAATTGAACCAGAGGACCTCTTGCTGTGAGGTGATAATACTGCACCACTGCACCACCCATGAATGAATGACAGATACCTGCCTAATTTGTACTTGTAACTATAGCTAATAGAATGTCCATAATTTGTCCAGCAATGCCATCAACATCTCACATGACTGACATCTGTATTATATACTTATGCAGTTTACTAAATAACTTAGCCCATGCAACTGAAATACCCACTACAGAAAAGCAATGCAAAAAGTGTTCTTATCCCTACACTCCCAGACATGGAGCAACAAGCATGATTGACAACAGTGTCATCTACTTCCAGTTCCTAACCTACACAGTTACCTTTCAGTGTAGATTCAGCCCCTCTGAGTACTCTGAAGATGCAAATGAGGTGTGACCCTATTAGAATTGCTGAATAGCAAACCTTTGACTTTGTGTAGCAGATTTAAACATAGTGTAGCCTCTGTACCATTGTTAGGTGCTAATGGCTTGTAACTATGAACTGAACGATTACTATGACTGAAGCAAAACACACTATTGCATAGACAGCCTTCACTGAAGTGGGTGTGTCAGTGAGGATACACTTATAAAGTGTGGAACTAACTGTGGTGAGCTTTTAAACAAAACCAAACACCCCACATGTATATTCCCTTGGCATAATAGCATAGTTTCCAGCCTTTGCTGAAAATTGCTGTAGACTGCCATGTATTTGTAATACACATTGAAAGAAAAATGAGAGAATATGCACTAGAGTTTGCATGTCTACTATTAAAGCAGCGACAAGGGAATGATTTCCAAAATAGAAAGAGAAGGCAGAGCTGCAGTTTTGCAAACATATTCCTAAATAATGTGTGATCACTCATTCCACTAAATATATTATGTACACATTTACAATCAACTGAGAAAGTTGAACTGTATGAACTGTTTATTACTGAGCAAGAAATGTGAATTGCTTTTATGCAAAATATTTGACTGCTATAGTATAAGATGTCGCTGTGGTAAAGAGAGATAACCCACTACAATTGTGTTGTGTAGGTGTAAGTAGTCTGATGGTTCAAGTCAAGAGCTTTATAATTGTTTAATATTTGTTTCCCTTTTAATACCTTTTTTTCTTTCTCCATGTGCATGGGGCATGGCATAGCGCCAACACAGTTCACTGTTTAAAACTGAAAATGTAATTTAAATCAGCTTACAAAGCACAAAGATGCTTAGCAGCATTACACTGCAGTCAGCAACATGGATGGTAATAACTGCAGAAACTACACCTGTTGCATGACTGCCTCTCTGCCAGGGTTGGAGCCTCACAGTAGTTATTTTTACTGATAAAGGATCACAATGACTATTTACACAAGTAATATATGGTCGCTATTGCCTTTTACATTTTTGGGATACTTAACTGTCTGCACAAGTGCTCACTACTGAAGGAAAAAAGTGAAAACTTTAATTTGGTTTGCCTTCTGTTGGTCAAACAAGCTCAGTACTGATTGTGGAAAAAAATACCTGCTGCCTAGCTTTCTCTGTGGTGCAGGTTATCAATGTAGTCTGTTTATGGTCAGAACACAGGTGAGTCAAGGTTCAAATCCAATATGCTCTCCCTTTTCATAAGATTGTCCACTGTCATTTTTCACAACAGTTTGATTATAAAGGTACTATTACATAGCAATGGCTAAGTATAGCAGGTTGATTGACAGAAAGGTATCATTCCTGCTTGCATGCACATGCTTTTGTAGGTATCATATGTATTATATGTGTAACTGGCTTAACATGATATCAATGATTGTGTAATAAAAATGTACCAGCATATCTCTGATGGATACAATAGTTTACTGACAATCTACACCACTTCCATAACCCAAGTATAACAGTAAAACAGAATGTCTTGTGATGTATATATCATAGCTCCAAACTCTATTGCTAATGTCATGCAAGTCTATCCATTTCCAATATATTGTCAGACATTAGTACTCCATCACACCTTAGAATGTATAAGCCAGGACCTTTTAATGTGACACACATACAGGCCTAATTTAAGTATAGCACCAGTCACTATTTAAGCTGTAAATCTGTGAAGACTATGGTTGACAAGCATGTCTTTTGTGGCAGTGAAGAATAACATGGCAGTGAGGAATAATCACCTGTGCAGAAATGGATGCATTCCCTTTTACATAGGTTTGAATCACACGTTGTGCAAATTACTTTTAACAGTGTGTACGTCCCCACAAAAATATGTGCAAAGTAATCCCATCAATTCCTCCAAAGTGATTGTTTAAAAGCCAAGTCATTTAGCATTTCAGTGTTGACCAGTGGACAAAGTGTGACTAGGAGCAGCAGCACACATAGCTCTCAACTGTGCAGATTTTCACAGAATGTCCAGATTTGTACCTCATATTTTTGGTCTGTTTCTCACACATTTTGTGATTTTCTGGCAAATCTCTGGGATGATCTGAGGACTGAAGTTACTAAATAATTTAATACATTTGAGTTTCAGACTTCATATCTTTCATAAAAATCCATGGTAACAAAAATCCTGTTATTTTAGCAACTTTCCCCAGTTTCCAAGAGCAACATTTAAAATTTGTCCCTATTATGGGCCTTTGTTCTTCCATTATATCAGGCTTTGTCCAGATTTCTTGCACTAAGAGGTTGAGAGGTATTGCAGCACATATGCCATAAATCAATTCCAAATATCACATTATCATTGTTGTTTCATTAATTCCCTTCCTCTTTGTTTGCCAGTGTTGTGCCATCATGCAAATGCGGTTGGCACAGTTGTGCGGTTTTGCACACTGGCCGCAAAATGCAATATCATAAATTGGCGGAAAATATCTGAGCTGTTGTTGGAGGACCTTTGCAGACAAGGCAGGAGATGGTAAGGATGGTGCCAAATTCAAGGCACAGAGGTGGAGTGTGGAGGAGTCAAAAATATTTGACTCATTCCTTGTGAACTGCTGCAGTCATAGTCTCAGTACAAGGCAGAGGCTTGGAACAGTCTAGCAAAGGTTCTCTATAGTGCAACTGATATACTACACACTGGGGAGCAGTGCAGGTACATTACACTGACCTAGCAAGCACAGCTCAATCAGTGGTTGGATGAGTTTAGACTCACTGACACCCCACAGTGTGAAAGTATCCAGACCAAGCAACTTTAAATGATGTGGAATACTGCAGATAGCCAAGACTGGTATGCTTAATGCTTTCATGTCTCTTCTTTCATTTTCTGTTTTACAGTTGCAGCAGAAACCTTGGCAAACAGGGAGGCACATGCTCCAAGGCTTCAACTATTCAGAGAGGCAAGGGGTATGTATGCAGCACAATTGACCCTTATTGTAATAAGTATATTGTGATTCTATAGATCAATATAAAGTTCAGCATGAATATCTTAACTGTAACAGCAAGCATGCATGCTTTCTTCTGTAGCTATCGGTAAGTGTATTATGTAATTGTAATAGTGTATTCAGATTATGTGGGTTCAGTTCTCTCAAGTAACCTATGGATTCACATTCAACAGGTTACCATTTTTACATTTGAAATGCAGCAATACTGGCTTTAATCCCATGTAGTTAGGCTAGTCTGTAGTATCTTTAAAAGTATACATGGAATATGTGCATATTCCAAAGATTACTTAAGACAATTTACAGTAATTTTTTTGGATTGTGAAAGCTCTATAGCTAGAATGATAATAAAATGATATTTATTGCAATAAAGTGTTCCAGTCATCTCTTTTTGTCTCACCTCACCCCTTAACTCTCTCTGTCTGTCTCTCTCTCTCTTTTTTTTCTAGGTTACCTAGAATCATACCATTTTGATGTCATACCTTTCTGACCACAAACCAGCACAGGAGGTGGGGCAACCACTGCAGCTCAGCCTATCAACTCTTCACTGGCTGCTGCACCAATACCCAGCATCTCTGGGATGCACCCTGGCAGTTCTGCCTCCACAGCTCCTGCACAACCTGGGCCATCCACATCAGATAGCATTGCCCTGGCTACTGGTACAGTAGTACCCTCTAGGAGTATTGTTGGAGGCAGTGATTATATCACCCACCAAGAGCTGCCAGGGGATGGTGTCTGGTCTAATAGATACTGGCTTTGGTGCCCACATCAGCCACCTGGAGAGTTTGCTCATTAAAATGGAAAACAGACTCTCATGTCAAGCAGTCTCACAGGGAACTGAGGAAGGGAACAGTGGTGACAGTTACGTGGGAGAGGAATACATTCTTAATGTTCCCACACCTGATGAGCATGTGCCTCTGATGTCCCCTAACTATCCCCAAGCATGGAATCGCCCAACCTTTTGTGTCCATCATCATCCCTGAGTCTGTCTCACTTGTTTTGTTTGTCTTCCTCACCTACCTACCTACCTACCTGACCCTCAGATTTCTGTGTCCCTTCCTCATCATTCCTCTCATTATAAAATCCAGAATAAAGAAATGGACACCTATCCTACAAAAAAATGTGTCCCATACATAGCCCTCCACTTTGCATATGTGTCTTTTCAATACAATTGATTTGGTCCACTTGCATTGTTTTCAACCATGTATGTTGTTGTGACAGCCCAAATTCATCATATTTTCTCTACATGTGCACATAAGTTTGTTGAAAAGTGGAGATTTATGGTACTTTACTAATTCCTTCCTGCAAATTCCTTTATTGCTTCCCCTTTGTTCTCCCCTCTGCTTGCCCCCCCCATTTCACCACTTTCCTATTAACCCCCATTTTCACACCTTTAATCTGGTCAAAAAACAGATTCATACACCAAACACATGGTCTGAAATGCCCCATAGAAAAGCCTTCACATTTTGTTCTCTGCATTTACATGGCATTTGGCATCATGCTCAAATGCTGAGTGGTGGTGAATGGTTGTTCATTTCATATGGCAAAACCTGGTGAGTTTTTGCCATTGGCCACACTGGCCAGTTATCTCTGCACCGAGATACTTAAACATGCTGTGTGATAAGAATTCAGATTTACAGCAGTGTAAAGCCACTACTTTGGAACAGTTGCACATTACTGGATGTAACAAAATGTAACTTCCTATGTGTAGTTTGTTTGACTTTTCGGTTTTTCCCAGTTAGGGGTCATCACAGCGGAACTCTGATCTGCTAATGACTGGCAGTAGATTTTTATGGTGCCGAGTTGCCAGCCCAACACCCAACCTTCAGTGAAGGCACGGCCATTCACGCATGTCTTTCGGACGCCACTCCACCGCGGGGAGGACATGCAGACTCCACACAGAAGGCACTCCAGCCAAGAATCGAACAGGAGACCTCTTGCTGTGAGGCAACAATGCTACCTCTGTACCACCGCGGCTTCAACTTCCTATGTGTAGTGTTGACATAAAACACTTGACTGATTTTTTTTTTTTTTTTTTTGTCCATAGCATCACGGGTTCAGTTCCAGGTGCATCTGACATCATTTGTTAATGTGATGTTATATGTGTATGATATGTTTAATCCCCCACATCTTAACATTTGGCACAGCTATGAGTTCTCATGAAGATAGATAGGATACTGGCCAAAAATATTTGCATTGACATCCATCCCCACAACTATGACATATTTTATCCAACCTTACTCTGTTTTGTCATAAGTGTGTTGTCCCTTTCTTAATCCTTTTTTATCCCTATGTCAATGGCTTCAAGCTGCACAGCATGGCAGTTTAATAATAAGAACGGACCAAAACATGTCCATGAATGTTACATTGGACTGTTTGTAAACTTCTGAGATCTGCTAGTTCTCTCCTCTCCTGCACTTTTACTATTATTAGTAAGCACTTTACCAGGCTTCTTGTAGCAATTATTGTAGCACACAAAATTGCTACCAGCACTAAACATTCTACAAGGAAACAGCTCCAGTACTTATTAATGCCCACCCCTCCAGGCATGTCTAAAGGTCAGTTCCCTGTGCTTTCTCCAGACATGTTTAAAGGTCAGTTCCCTGTGCTTTTTCCTATTAACCTGGTGAACTTGGTCATCCTGAGGCAATGTAGCAACTGCCTCATGTACACTGATAACCTCTCCTCTTACCTCCTAACACTCAGACTTGCAAGAGATGCACGTATATATACAAATTGGAAGCCACGCACTCTCCAGCCAAGACCAGAATACCTGATCAAGAGGAAAAGGTCAACACTTGAACCATACCACATGGAACACATAGCCCTCCAGAACACACACCAGCACTGACTTAACATACAAACACAAACCACACACCCACCTTCACGGAGGCTCTCAATAAAAATCTACTCAAACAGCAGAGACCTCCAAGGCAGAAATGCACTCAACCACCACAACACAATACTAATCACGAGACAGATAACCCTCCTAAACAGCGTGCCACTCAACCAAAGCCCCTAAGGCAAAACAGCATGCCCAGCACACTAGTCATAGGTGACTCAATAGTGAGGCACACTGGTGTCCCACTCACTAGGCTGAATAAGGAGAAAGTAACAGTTAGCTGCCTGTCAAGTGCCAGGATCCACCACATAACACATGCACTCACGTCCCTCAACAACAGGTATAAATATGACTCTGTCATTGTACATGTGGGTGTGAATGACCTGAGATGTACCTCCCTGGACTACATGAAGAGAGACATGGAGGAGCTCTTGGACTATGTAGCCCAAGCGGGTATGACCCTAGCCCTGAGCAGCATCCTAACATCACCCAGATTGATACCACAGTGCAAGTAGAATATGATTGATTTCAACAATTGGCTAAGTTTCTGGTGTCATTCTAAGGTGATCCAGTATCTGTCTGCCTGGGATGACATGATTGACAGACCTCGATGCTTTGCTAGAGATGGCCTGCATCTGTCATCCCTGGGCTTCCAGATACTGGCCAAGGCTCTTGCCACCCCTATAGTGCCTTTTTTAGGTGGTGTTCCAAAGACCAAATTATCACCATAACAGCTACATACAAATGTAATCTGAGGGTCATGCTGCTCAACACTAGAAGTCTAAATCTCAAAATGCACTCACTCAAAGCCCTCCTTAAAATGGAGAACATCGACATTTATGCTGTAACAGACATCTGGTTCAAGGCAGCAGAAAGTACCCCTGCACTACCAGGCTATAACTCATTACATACCTTTAGGCCCCAGAACTTGGACCGAAGCTCCAAAGGCGGCACTGTTTCCATATTCATAAACGATGTGTACACGTCCAGACTGGTAGCCCAACATAACACATCAGAGATACTTTAGGTGCAGCTAACATTGGGTAAGACAGCAATTCAGGTCATAGCCTGCTATAGGTCCCCAACTATGTCCCAAGACTCGCAGTCAACGTTCCTAAGAACCCTGGAGAATATCAGGGTCCAACCTAACACTCTCATACTGGGCAACTTCAACTACCACTCCATTAACTGGGAAAACTACTCATGTACCAATAGACTTGCCCAATGTTTCCTGGAATTCATTAATTCCAATGTCCTGAACCAGCTCGTTCTTACCCCCACTAGAGGTAGCAACATCCTTGACCTGGTCATTAATAACATGGGTGACCATTGCCCTATACTAATAGTCAACTCCTCCCTGGTTAGATTCAGCCACAAACTAACCACCTTGGAAATCCACATCCCTCCCACCTCCCCACCCACCACAAAGGTAACCACCATGAAAAACTTCTCCAAATCTAATTTTGGGCTCCTAAAAACAGAGGTGGCTAACTTCACAGCACCCATG
>NC_056743.1:1715420209-1715520209 GCF_019279795.1 Protopterus annectens | reverse complement strand
CCACCCACCAGAAAGTGAGGTTTAATTCCTCACACTATCAACAACAGACAGATGTATACTTTGACCCCTGCATGTTGTGGAAAATAGAACATGTAGCCAGGTTGTTTGAGACAGCCCTGGGATTGTGTGGTCTGCTGATATATCCATGCAAACAAACTGTTACTGCAGCTGTATGGGAACACTAATGTGTTAGGGGTAGGGGACTCTAGCATTGACAGCCATGTGTCTGTCCTGCGACCCCACTATTTGTCATTTCCTTGCATACTTCAGTTGATTTTGCTGCCTTGTGGCCTAATGCATATTATGAGGCAGTCAGTATTGGACAGAGTGCCTGTTGTCTGACATAGCTGCTAGTTCTCTGCAAGTAGCCCAAAAGCTCACTTTATTCCCTAGCATACAAGCAGCAGGTCCATACATATGCTACCATAGTCTAGTACCCCGTACATTTGTTGTAAAGGAGAGTGACTTACCTTGTAAATGCAGCAGTTGACTAACCTGTGTTGCAGGGTTGACTCTGTCTGATGCATGCAGTACACAGCCAATACATGGTAAGGTAAAGGTTGTGTGTTATGGCTGGCATCCTTTTTACTTTGTATGTGAGTTGGAGTAAGGTGTAAGTCCCTAGGACCCTAGGTTGTCAGTGCATGTGCTATGCATTGCCTCTTTGCCAAGGCCAGGGCATACTTGGCACACCTATATCTGACTACAGGGACAACCTCAAGGGGTTCCTCCTTTGAATCCTCCTATGGGTGTGGCTGTGGGGACCCTGGCACTGGTGGGGGACTTTGTGTCTCTTCCTTGTGATGATACTGTTGCAGCTGTTTCGGCAGGATTATACTGTGCAGCATGGTAGATACTCTGAACATCTGTGCACATGTGGCTGGAGAGTACTGCTGGGCTCCACCAGACATATCGAGGCACTGGAACCATAACTTGAGCAGTCCAAACACATGCTCTATGATGTTACTAGTTTGTGTGCGTGCCTCATGATGGCATTCTTAAGTAGGTGTGCATGCACTTCTGATGTGTGTGATTATCTACAGTTAAAGTGCATAGCCAGCATCCCCCAGTAGATGGCCATACAGGATGCCCCCCTGGCAAAGATTTGGTACAGCTGTGATGCATGCCAAATATGGGAGTCATGATAACTGCCAGGGCTGCCACCACACACATTCATGATAATGCCTTAGGCATTGCACACGACCTGGCAGTAGATGGAGTGATACCCCTTGCAGTTGACATAGACTTTACCATCCTCACTGGGCGGTCTATGGCATCCAGTACCTCAGGGTAGTGTGCTACACAGTAGAAGAGATGCATACTGCATACTGGTCCTCTCCTCAGGGGTGCAGGATAAATAAATGTGCTCACTGGCATGTGTTTGAATGGCAGCCAGGAAATGGTGGAGTACCCTGGATGCTGATGCCTGTGACACCCCCATCATGTCCCCAGTTGGTCTTTGAAAAGTACCTGTAGGTAGTATTCTAAGGGCTACACATACCTTTGTTTCCACTGGTATGGGTTCCCCTCTGTTGGCTCTGGGTCTGAGTTGAGGGCAGCAGAGCTCAGTGAGTTCTTGCAGTATGTCCCTGTCCACCCTGTAGCGTTCTATAATCTCCAGCTCATGTAGTTCCTGGAAAGTTACCCTGGGCCTGAACACTCGTCTCCTTCTCAGTGTAGGCCTACTGTCAGCAGCAGCATCTGCACTGACCTCAGCATCTAGCACATACAGATGTAGCAGAGCAGCAGCAGCCCCTAGCATTCTGTCAGTTAAAATTCCCAAGTCTGTACTCCAATGGTGCCAATTATGGGGGAAGAATTCAGATTGTAGGGTGTATGCATAATTTATAGTGGTCTGCTGCAGATGGAGCTTGTGTCATTGGCTAACTATGGTGCATTTCTCCTGCCAGGTACATTATTGAGGGGTTTGAATGGCCTAGTGTAAGTGGAACAGGGGTTATCAGTAATTAATACATGAATGGCTTTCACAGGCTATTTCCTTTTTTTTAACTGCCTTCCCTGCTAAGCACAGCAGTGTGGTGTGCAAATATATTCAAACCGACTATAACAAGTGCCCCAATGCTAAACAAAGCTTAGCAGCACTGGACACACACCCCTGCTTAGCTGAGAGGTGTGCCACACAAACAGAAAGTGCTCAGCTCCAGTCTGCTTAAACATATAGTAACACGCCCCCTTTTGATGCCAGCTAGTTCTCCTGTGGACACCAACATGGTTCTGGGGCTACAGAGAATTTATCTGTGGACATGGTAACCCATTTTTGCTATTCAGTAACACTAGCTCATTTGCATACAGATCTGTGTACACAACCTGGATACTACACTGTTCCAGGGTTTGCCTCTTTAGCAACCATAGAAATCTACCATTGTACAAACTCCATGCAGGGCCCTATAATGCATTACTTTTTGCATAACAGCATGTTTGCACTCTGCTGCGTGCCACGCAAACATAATATGAGTATTAAAAAAAGTAATTATTTTAAATTATTTTATATATATATATATATATATATATATATATATATATATATATATATATATACACACACACACACACACACACACACACACACACACACACACACACACACACACACACACACACACACACACACACACATATATATTTTATATTTTTATAAACTGTTTTAAATTATTTCCCGTAACATTTTGGACACATAGGGCATAGTTTTGCACTTATCTGTGTCAACTACTCTATTTCTGACCTTCTAACTGGGCTTTTACAGCCCCTCTTCCCGTTTTAATTTCTTGTACACTTCTGACACCAACACGAGATCTACACAATTGCCTATCTGCTTGCTGGATTGCTCTACACCCTCATTTGCATGCAGTTCACCTACTTATGAGATGATTTGCATGTCATGGATACTTCCATGTTGGCATGCTCGTGCATGCCCCTCAGCTCTATTTTCTGGATTGCACGGCTGCTTGCTTCCTTGTAAGGTCCATGCCACTATTCCTACACTGACAATCACTCTGTGTAGGCTTTATTAAATTCCCCCCATCATCTTCCTCATTCATTGCTTAATTTAAATTTGTATTAACCATTTCTTTTTTTCATTTCTTACATAATAAAGTGCTTGAATTTTTTTCTAGCTTTTTTCTGTCTTTTACTTCTTTGCCAATAGATTTTTCCCTCTTACTACTTTCCAATTTATAACTTCTCTACTAGCTTCTGATTTTACCTCTAGCTCCAGTCCATCATCATTTTTGTATTGTCTCCTTTTTCTTCTAAACTTTCATCTATTTTATCTTCATTTCTACTTTTCTCTTTATCATTATTTTGATTTACTCTACTTTATTCATTCTGATTTTCTTTGTAATCCATCCATAAATTCCCTTTTTTACACTTATAACATTCAAATTCACATTTCTTTACTTCATGACCTGTTTCAACACACATATAACATTTCTTTTTATCACAGTTGATAATTAAAGGTCCTTCTTTTTCACAAAAGAAATATCTTTTTGGTTGTCCCCAGTATTTTACAATGCCTTTGTTTCCTTCAACTTTTATAACACTTGGAATGCATATATTGTTTTCTTTTTCCCTTTTTAAAATAACATTGCCGTCCCATCCCCAGTTCATAAACCTCACTTGTCACACACTTTTGAAATGTATATTACTTCTTTGCAAACTTTTTTTAAATGTTCTTTTAAAGCCTCTCTTTCAACCTTTGTTTGGAATTGCACATGTAAATTCTTTTTAGCCTCTCGAAATGATGCTTTAATTATACAGTCATTCCATGGATTATTATTCTTCTGTCTTTTTTCATAATCACATAAAAAAATGTTCCATACTTTGAACTGTTTCAAAATAAATATGAGAAAATGTCTCTGTTAATCAAAATGAAAGTTTTTACTTTTTGTGTTTACATTCCAAATACTTCATATCTGTTCAGCTCCTGGGTGTTTTTACTTTGTATCCTTACCATTAATTTTCTTTTTAATGTTCTCTTTTTTCTTTTCCCTCTGCCCTTCTTGTGTAGTTGCCACTATCTCAGTATATGTTGTCTTCAATTGCACATTAACTTCTTCTGCTCTTACTTTGGTGTCTTCCTCCTGTATTTTATCCATCATATCCCTCCTGATGATTTCATTCTCTGACTCAATTTGGTTGACTTAGTCCTTTAATAACTCATCCTACAATCCTCTCGAGTGGAGGGCTGTAACTACACAGACTTCTATTCTCAACTCAACCATCTTTCCAAAAAGCTACTGCTGAAATAAAACCGAGTCTTCTAAAATTTCTGTAAATTCCTTCTTAGAGCTAGCATTCACCTCCATTTCCTGCACTGAATCCTTCATCTCACACACCATCCACCCAGCTGCCACTGCACTAGCAATGAGACATGGACACATATTTATAGGTAGTACTTCTGCGAATATGGATCACAATCGATAGTAGGGCTAGTTCCTTGATGCCCTGGTCAAATTTCCTCTACTAGTAGAAATGTACCTTAGGTTTCCCTTGAAAAGAGGCCACTAGCATAGTGGGACTAACCAAATCAACAAAGGATAAATAAATTAGATTCAGACTTTTGAAGGGAGATCTGTGTTTTGCTTACTGCACCAATACATACCTGATTGTCCTGTACCTCTTGTTTCATAATGAGCATAAATGACTCTGCCATAACTAGAACCAGGAACTTAAATCTTTACCAACAGATAAGTGAAAAATGGTGGAGGGACAGCTTTATAACCATCTCCCAAACCTCTGGAACAAATTTCTCCTGCATGTTAAGCAATGGGTCTCAACACCTTCATTTAAATATAACCTAGATGGCTGGATGGGCTTCACAAATGTACTCTGGGATTGCCTGGTATTCCCCTCCCTGAAAAAGAAGATATTGACTGAGAAAGGTTACTGGCAAGACATGAATGGTCATAAGACTCAGTGGCCTTGGAATATCTATGACTGTATTAATGAGAATGAATTCTTAAAACTATGATCTAATCTGCATTTTACCAGTCCTCCCAAATGACTTGATAAAATTCATATAGGAAACAGCTACAATTCCTTCCTGATCTGTTGTTAGCAAAGCAAATAATTCACCAGTGTTCTCTGTATTTTTATTGTGAAATAGAGTTATCGTAGAATTGTTTGTCATACTTATTCCTAGAAAATTTGAAATTCATTCTTTTAACAAAAATTGTATTATTTTCAGTGCAACCAAGGTCAAGTCAATGTCTTTCAGCATCTCTATTCCTTCCTCTACTTTGAATGGGAATTAGAGTTGCCCACTTCAGGTTTGTTATAAAGGACAGCTAATTTAATGAACTAGATTTTGCTTCAGTTCTTGAAGGATTTTAAAATGTATCAAGTATAGTTCAAATATTATGGGCAGTACTCTTTTTTTTGAGCATTTCAGGATCCACTTTTCTTTCATCAGGCTGGGATTAATCTAATTAACCTCCTGATCATGAACACTTATTTGGTATATCTTCTTTCTCTCCCTGTGAGAGCACTAAGCAGAAGTATCCACTAAGCATTCCTGTTTATTCATTCCCTTCTTCTTCTTTCATCACCATCTATTTACCTTTATTATCCACTGGGTTTTCTTTCTTTGCTCTTTAATATAACTATACCACTTTTGCTCCTTTCTTGTTGAAACTAGCTAGCCTTTCTTCACTTTAGACATTTGTCTTTTTAATTGTCTTCATCATTTCTTTCAGAAATACTTAGTATCAGAGGAACTCAGTTCATGACTGAAAATTATATAATGGCAAGTCCTGTTTTATGTCATCCTTATTCTATGTTTTCTTAAAATTTCTAAGTGCTTCAAAACTTGCCTAGCCTTTGATGGCAGGTTTATGATTCAGTTGTCTTAATGCAGGTCTTTCTCCTTCCATGCTCCAGGTCCATTCAATTTGCTACAATAGCAGCTTCATGAATATGATTCATTGAACTGTTCTAGAAGCTACCTTAAGAAAAAAATTTCTTTCAAAGAACAGTCTGTCTTCTAATTTATTTTGAATTTTGGATTGTAAACATTAATATTTAACTTTTTTCCTTCTCTTGTCTTTATTTTTCAGTCTCAGCTTTCACATGCCATGAGATTATAGCTCTAATCTTTTAATTGAACATTGTTGTTTTGTTAATCATATTTCTACACTGTTATTTTATGTGTGTACTCATTTTGTAAAGTGCCTATTCAATAGGCAGATGATTTATTGATTGATTGATTGATTGATTGATTGATTGATTGATTGATCAATAAATACCCCTCCTGCTTGAGGGTTCATTTTAAAATGGTCCCATTATATCATAGAATTTGTTGTATAAAAATCCTTTTGAAATGAGCAAAACTTGTAATGTGACAAGTACACTTGCAGTTTTTGCCTTGGCTGAAAGCATTATGATAATTCCAGTTTAAATTCACTAAAAAGATTAACTTTATCTAATTAAATGACCCATTTGAAGGGCACCTTTTTAGAAAAAGGATATGAATGAAAATATTAGTGTTCTTTTCCTAAGAAAGCAATGTCACTTACTTATTACAAGCAATGCCATTTAGTAAAAATTCACATTTCAGATGCATTATTTTCAATGGGTCTAGAATTTTATATGTTATTAAGTTTTGCTTAATTGTTGGTTATGTGGCATCTTTTGAAAAAGCTGTAATAAAGGAATTACATTTTAATTTATATATAGAATCTGTTTGCAACAATATATCTTTTGAAGAAAGGTCAGTACTTGATTATTTGAGTAAGAATACAGATAAAGTTATTAGTTCTACTGACAAGGAGTGTGCTGTTGTGATATGGGATTTTCATCAATACCAAGAGGAGGTTCTTGTTCAACATAATGATCTAACATTTTATTATAAAATGTATTTAGACCCAGTTATCAGGTTTAAACATGAGTTTGATCAATTTTTGAAATTGCCAGTTGAGAAATGCATTATTCGTAAGAAAGTTTTAAAACAGCTAACAGAGGATGATCTTGAGATGCAATGCATTTATATGTTGCCCAAAATCCATAAAAATCCCAATAAACCCCCAGGATTCAAATTGTGACAGGCTTTGGTTCATTGATGGAACTTCTTTCAGCTTTCTTAACATATTATTTAAAACATTCATTGCCCATTATTTGATCTAGGATTAATGATGCAACACAGTTTTTCAACATTTTACAGGGCGCACAAATGGAAATGGGATGGTATATGTGTACCTTGGATGTTAAAGCTTTAAATACCAATATCCCACATTGGGCTGGATTGCAAGACTTGGAATATTGGCTAAGTAGTACAAATTTATATAGTCCAAATTTTACCACTTTCCTTTTATGTTTAACTGAACATGTCATTACTAAGAATATTTTTATTTCAGACAAGAATGTTATTTACCATTACATGGAACTGCTATGGGAGCTTAATTTGCTCAAATATATGCTGATCTATTTATGGGGTATATGGAGCATTTTTTGATATATGACATAAGTCATATTTACATTGATTCTATTGATATTTGGCATCATTATTTGGATGATTATTGGCTGGTTTGGACATCAGATTTAGAATATTTGCTTGAATTTGTTCAATGTTTTATTGATAATAAGTGGGTCTTTGTTTTACTTTAAATTATGATATATTGGATGGAACTGTAAAAACTTCCTTATACAGGAAAGAATTTCATAAAACAATCTCTATCACAAGTATCCAGCTGTCATCCACAGTAAGTAATTAACATCCCTTTATCAAAGTACTATAGAATGAAAAGAATTTGTTCTGAGGCAGAGGCTTATGAAAATATTAATCAGGGTTTAACATTAAGATATGTTAATAAGGGTTATGACCCCAAAATATTAAATATGGTTTTGGGTAATACTAATAATAGATCTAGAGAAGAATTATTGAAACATCAAGGTAAGAACAAAAATGTTAGTGGTGTATGAAAATTAAGATTAGTGACTACTTTTGGAGCAATATTGAATCATTCCACCATCTTGCAGATGGACAAAAATTTGTTGTAAGTTCTTCCTAATAAATGTTCTTTCTCCTATAGACATGGTAAAATCATAGAAAATTATTTTAGCTATTACAAAAGGGGATGTAGTATGATGACTGAAGTACAAACAATGTTGGATGGCCATGCTTTAAATGGATGCTTTCCATGTTGTGCATGTAGGGCATGTGCCATTGCCCTTCAAAGTAAGGAATTTACATCAGCTAACACCTCTGTTGTTTATGAATTAAAAACTATCATTAGTTATAATTCATAATTGTTTAAGAATTAAAAAGTATCATTACTTTATAATTCACAGTGAGAGATATATTTGGTTACATGTTTTTGTTCTGCTTTTTATGTTGGAAATACTTCTAGATTTTTTCAAAACACGTATATTTGAACATTTAAGTGACATTAGATGCCAGCAAGAATCTAATGCCTTATTTAAATTCATGTAAACATCCTAATGCTCAGTTTCATGTTTTGGGTATTAATAAAATTATGTTTACTGGTCCTAATAAATTAGGATGGAAACAAGTGTGATAATGGACATGTTTGGATTGTAAAATTAGGAGCATTGTTTTCTTCTGGTTTAAAAGAGTATTGATGGAATGGGGTTTTATGGTTATATACCTTTAAATGAGAATTAAATGGGTTATGATATCATTTTTCAAGGAAGTGATAAATAATTGTTGGCTATTTAAATTTTTAGTTACCATACTGAAGAAGACTTTTGCCTAAACCAGTATATGGTTTTAATAAAGGAATATTTTGGCTTATCAGGTTCTGTGTATGTGCTGGCGTTGTGGTTTAAAGTGATGGTGGAATTATCTATGACTGCTGGGCTTACAATGTCAGTGAATCCTAAGTTGGTAAATTTCATTTGGAGAAGGTAAAGTCACCAACACCAACAATCCAGGGATCATTTTTAGCTTTATACATGAGCTCATTTTAATAAGTCGTTTCTTACATTTTTAAACTACAACATAATACAGCACTACTCTTTGGTTGTTTGTCTATGTCTTTTTTAAGGAGATGGAAAGGTGCAAATGCATGTGTCCATGTACGTGCATAGGCACATATAAGCATTCACTGGTGGGACTGCAGTTTATGTCATTGAATATGTGACTATGTGGCTGTATGTTGCTTGTCACTGCAACACTTTTTACATCTTTTTTTAATTAAGTTTAATGGTGCTGCAATGATCCACGGGCATGCAGCATGAATATTACAACTTACATTGTTCATGACATAATAGAGTATCTGTACAACAAAATGCATAACAAGTCTACAAGGTTAAACAAGAAGTGTATATAAGGGTCTATATTATATCATCGAACGCTTAAAAAAGGGAACGCTGATTGATCGACCTAATATAAGCGAAAGCTTACAATCTCGAACTGTCAGATCAGCGATTTTTTTCCCAGGGAAAAAAATCACTGATTCAAAACACATACACACAACACAAGCACACCAAACAAACAGAAATCCACACGCATACACCTAAAATCTGATACCTAACCCTACACTAAACTATGCATACACCACTAACTACCCACTTACTTTAACCCAAAGCCTAACCCTAAGGTCCGTCACTATCGCACACTCACCTCACCTGCTCCCTAACTCACTTAAATCCACCCTAACCCTCATGTCCACTCAATCACACGCACACTTAACCCGAGCCCTAACCCTAACTCGCCTAAATCACCCTAACACTCACATCCACACAATCGCACACTTACCTGAATCCGACCGGTAACTTTCCACCATAACACTGAAAATACTGAAGCAACAGAAATGGATAACCGAATTCTTTCCCTAGGAAAAAATTAGAGTTTCTGCTGCTTTGATATTTTGCAGTTTCGCGAAAATAAGTTAGATCAATCAGTGTTCGCTTTTTTAAGTGTTCGAGGATATAATATAGACCCGTATATAATATGAAGTAATGCAGCAATATCAGAGTATTAAAACACACCAATGCCTTAGCTGATTTCACAAAGAAATATTGTTTTACGATTTTTAGACTGGTGATAGGATGAGTCACTACTCAGCTATTAATAAGCAATCTAAAGTTATAAGTGCATTTGACAAATTGTTTTGAATCAGTTTTTAGTTGTTATAAACTTTTTGTAACTTTGGTGATCAGTAGTATCAGCTGTGCACAGGCATAAAGTGCAAGACATAATGTGTAGAAAGTACAAAATGTCAGGACTGGAAGTAGGTACAGTGAGAGAGGAGACAGCATGAAGTAGGGGATTGAGGATGTTAGACCAATGTACCATTCCTGTTTAAAGCAGTGGTAGAATGTTAGTTGGTGAAATAGTTGGCACATGGCATATTAAAGTTTATTTGTTTAGTTGTATATACTGACTGCAAAGTTAGGTAAACTTGGAATTAAAGAAAAAAGGAAGGCTGTTACTTAAACATGCTTTTCTCTTTATTTTGAGGTTGTGTAACCTTGGAGTTTGTATATTTAGAGCTCAGAGGTATTAGTCCAAATGCACAATGTTTACAGTTGGACAGCACATGTTTTCATAGGTTTAGTAAACAAGTTCATGGCCTGTTGGTGATTGAAGAGCTTGATAGCCATATCCCATGTTGAAACTTATGAGTGCTCATATAATTATCAAATTCCTTTTTGGTGATAAAGCTTTATGGGCTAAGTTTAATTCAAAGACAGTCCCATATTTATGGGAAGCATAACATTTCATGCTATGTTTGATAGTAATTTTTATTGAGGCTAAGTGTTCTCTTGTTTTCGGGTCATCAAGAGGGTAATATAAATGAATGGTTTCAAACACTGTGTCTGTTCTTGCTCAACAGCATATCCCTAAATGTGGTCAAATACCTATTCATACCTTACATCTCCTTATAGTCCCTTCTTCACTCACTTCCATACGTCTATCAATTTCTCTCCCCTGGACTTCCCTTTAAATATACCATAAACCTGCTTTTTTCTCACTTCATATTGCAATTCCAACTTACTTTTAATTTATCTATACATTGGCTAAAATTTCTCTAACTATTAAATCACTGTCTTATAACTTGTATCTGTTTTTAACCAATGTTTTCATATTATGTCTAATTTGGTATAATTATTTAAACTGTATTTTTTTGTTTTAAAGACTGCAAAATTATTATTGTTAATTTTTTTTTATTATTTTTATTGTTCAAGTTTTAATTCCCAAGGTCCACCCCTGGGATTAGTTAACACCTTTTCTAAAAAAATAAATAAATAAAACTTTGTATTATCTTTGCATTTCAGCTTATGTTTAGCACATTACTAGCATTGCATTTGTTGATATAATAATGCCAGTAGATTCTCTTCTACAAAAAATGCT
Organism: Protopterus annectens; assembly: GCF_019279795.1. Classification (NCBI taxonomy): domain Eukaryota; kingdom Metazoa; phylum Chordata; order Ceratodontiformes; family Protopteridae; genus Protopterus; species Protopterus annectens. The sequence goes on along the minus strand of NC_056743.1, from coordinate 1,715,508,877 downwards.
CAGTCTTACCAACATAGTATGCATGGCATGAATCACAAAAAGCTAAATAAACAACTCGAATATAGGGAGTTATTGTGGCAGATTAAATTAGATGCTGGTTCATATCCAGGAATAATGATGCCATCTCCTAAAGTAGCTTCATAAAATTAAGAGCAGCAAAATTATAAAGAATTGTTGGGCTAGTAGTTAAAGTTAACATTTGATTGTATTTATTTGATTTGACAACTTAAACTTATGGGGAAGTTATCTAGGATGAAGAAAAGAAACAGATTTAATATTGATTTACTTTTGAAAGTTTCTTAGATAGTTTTTTTAATGTTTTTAAGGTTCAGCGTGCTTTAATTATTTAAAAAGCTCTGATGTTAATTGTGTTTGATCATGGGATATCAATGCATAAAACTAGCTAGCTGTTTAAATAAATCTTGTCCTGATGAAGTCCAGACTACTTTAAGGATTTAAGGATGAGACTGCTTAACCTTAAATAAATTTATAGCTTTTGATGAATAAGCTGTTGTTGTTGTTTTTGACTACCTACAGCTCTTTTGTGTGGACTTAGTTTAACCTCATGACATTTTTTGGTTATTGACTTCATCAGCACCTATAGTCATTATGTCATCCTCAGGGAACCCTCATATTTTAAATTTATTTAATAAATTGTCCACTTCCAATTCAGTTTTTCTTTTGTACTTAAATAAGATCAGCTTCAATGTGCACTGAATGCATGCAGGTAAAATGCAATGATGCATCACTGCCCATTTTGTTTTATGTATAAACTCTTAGAAATATATGCATTGATTTATTCCTATATAATTTTAAATATAAAAACATTATTAAAACTATTTTTATATTGATAGTGAACATTAAAAAGTGTTGCTGTTTAAATAAATAAGGAATATATCCAATTCTTCTTTAGTTACACTCCTTTCTACAACTAATGAAAACATGGCACATTTTCCAAAATACAGTCACATACATACATACATACAAATATTTCAAGCACAGACATTAATGCCCTTTTAGCCTGCCAATATACCAAAACACTTGTTCCCATAATAAGTGTCCAGGCTGTTCTTAAAAATATATAAACTAGTACTTGTTTTAAAGTAACTTGGTAGTCTGTTCCATGTATCAGCTGCTCTCTCAGAGAACCAATTAGTATACATCTCATTCCTATAATCCCCTACATGGGTAGTCTGAAGATTCTCTAGTACGTTTTGATAACACCAAACATTCCCAGAGATAGTTGCGTCTAAATGCCCTATATACCTGAATAAGATGAGTGGATGGGAAATAGGAATTCCACCCTGGGAATCACTTCTGTGGCTCTGCTATCTTTCCCATTAATACTGCATTAATCAAACCAGCTTTTTTATATGACAATCTGTATGATTTCCATTGAAGACAGATTTCTTTTAACTCCTTTAAGAAATTTCTCATTGTATTGCTTTATCAACAAAACGTATTCCCAATACTGAAAGTTCCTTCATTGTAATTATATTCCTCTTATCTTTATCCTATCTCCAAACCTTTACTTTTGCCCTTATTTAATGTCATACCTATTGCTTTTAAACAATCTACTATACATAATATAACATCTTTCATACACAGAGTATTTCTAGTTATTATATCATCTCCACACCTGATCAAAACCAAAATATCTACATCTTTGCATTTTCCATTTTACAATTTATCCTTCAACAAGGTACAGGTGTACTAAGAAAAAAATAAAAACTAGTAATATGTTCTGTTTGCTGTGAATTGAACTTTTTTGATACACTTTTTGGATTCGGTGGCTGCTCCCTCCCACATTTTACAATTTACGGGGTTGGAAGGGTTGCCTAATGGTTAAGGTGTTTGCCTTACAAACACAGGATGCAGGGTTTGAGTCTCACAAGGGATAATTGGCTAGGCTTAAAATGGCTTGCAAGGGCAGTTAGCCTAGTACTAATCTATGAACCTATGAACCTTACTTACTACCATATTCATAACTAAAGCAAATAATATGGTACTCATAAGACAACCTTGTCTTATGCCATTATTCATCCCTATTTCTTTACTTAACCAACCATTTACTAAAATTCATAATTTATTATTACCATACCGTGTTTTACAAAATTTCTTAATTTTATTGCTAAAATGATATGCATTCATTAATTACCATAATGTTGTATGCTTTATATCAAAAGCTTTATTAGTATCACCTACCATAAGTTTTATATAATCCCCTCTGTTTGGAATATCATCCACAATTTTTCTTACTATCATTAGTAATTCTTGACATCCTTTTCCTTTCATATAATTTATTTTTTTCCATTATATTTTCCATCTTATTTTCCATTTTTTTAATTATCTTCATAAATATCTTATAATCTGTATTATTTAATACAATTAGTCTGCAGTGTTTTATATATTCCTTTTCACCATTTTCCATATAAAATGTAATATTCCACTACACAGTTCCTTATAGCAAAGATCTTCATTTAACCATTTATTCAAAACATATAAATATTGTTTTCCATTCCATTAATTTTGTATATATCCCATAGCCTATCCCATCCGGGTTTGCTGCCAGCTCTATATTTACCTGTTTAAGCACTTTATCTAATTCATACAAAGTAATTTCCTTTTCAGTTTTCTTACTTACTTGTTCAGAAAGTTGTTTTACTTTCTATATTTAGTCAAATTATTTATTTTTTCCTGAAACATTTCTTTCACATGAATTACAATTTCCACAATTTGTGTTTGTTTTCTTTTTATCATTCCTTTCTTACTCATCATTTCTTTCATTATACTAATATTTTCTTTCATGATTTTACCTAAGTATGCTGACACTTCTTCCTTTTTTCCCTGTAATAAGTATCTTTCTTTATGTAAATCACCCTTAATATTTCCATAATTTATTCTGTATAATTCTTTTTCTTTATTGTAATACTCTCTCTTTCTTTTCTAAATTTTCAAGAACATTTTGATTATTTTTAAATATCTTTCTTTTCCTATCTTTCTTGTTCTCTGGCATTGTAGAAGATTGTTTTATATTGTCTTTTAAATGTAATCCACCATTCTAACCAATTCATATAAAATGTCCTCATGGTACCATGATCTCTCCATAATTGTATAATTTTTCCTTTTCATTCCATTCATTTTCACTTATTTTTATTCCATTGCCAATATAAATATATTCTTTATTTTCATTTATCTCCATCCATATTTCTAACTGATCTGTAAATCCTGTTACAACTGCTTCAATTTCTGCATTACGTATTCCTTCAGATATTATAAAGTAATCAGTTTCAGATTTAAGATTACCTCTCCTATATGTTGAAATGTTTCCATCCAGTATAACCAATAAAAATGTAATAAATCCTCCCATGAGACCCCTAGTTAATGGTTGTGGTTCTCCAACATATCCATGTGCTAAGGTTGTAGATTCCATACTGCAAAAATACTTGGTACATGAGCACCAAATATGTAAAGCTTCTTGGTCTTTTCCTAAGAAAATTGATAGCCTGGAGTATAATGTGACCTACAACTTTCTCACAGTTGATGTGAAAGACCTTTATACCTGTATACCACACGACGTGGGGATCAAGTGGGTGGGTTTAATGCTTAAGAAAAATGGAGCCCCCACTACTGAAATTTCATTGGTGACTGAATTACTTGAGCTCATTTTTATAGCAATTTCTTTATGATAGGGAATAACTTCTACTTACAAAAAGTAGGAGTCGCTATGGGCTCTCCATGTGGGGCAAGCATAGTGAATTTAGTAATGGCTTACTGGGAATTGGAATTTGTGTTTAAAAATGCTAGTCTCAGTGATCATATAGTTTACTATGCATGTTATTTAGACGATATTTTTATCCTTTTAAATGGCGACCTAGAGACTAGTAATAATGTGCTTGAACAATTCAACCAGTCAACCCAATTCTTACAATTTACATCTACATTCGGTACAGAAGCAATAGCATATTTAGATATATGGCTAGCTAAGAACATAGAATTGGGTAGTTTTGTAGCTAAAATCCACAGGAAAAGCACATACTCCAATACATTCCTACACTTTTCAAGCTGCTATCCACACCACCAGAAGCGCTCTGTCATCAAGGGACAATTAGTGAGAGCTTCACACATAGTAAGTCAGGATGCTGAGTTTATACATGAATGTTACTTGTTGAAAATATGTTTCTACACTGAGGTTATCCAGAGACCATGTGAGATAGTTTAATTGATGAGGTTAAATATAAGAGATCTATTAGTATGTACAAACCCATATTGGGTGTTAAACACATCTCACCCGAAAAGACTGGGTTTTCAAATACAATGACTATTAATAATGGTGACCATATCCCTGCCCCGTTTAAGGATTTCCGTATAAGTTTTATCACTACATATTCTATACATAGTCATTTTTGTATTGACATTATCCGGAAAAACTGGGATTTATTTAAAACTAATCCCAATATCTGCAGTAAAATGGGTGACACTCCTAGTGTTATTTTTAGGAAGGGTAAAAATTTAAAAAAACCTACTTGAACAACAAAGATAGATGTCAAAGTTGTAATTTTTGTAAATATGTAGAGGTAGTGAACTCGTTTACAGTTGGTGGTTTACAATTCAGATTAAAATGGAGATATAACTGTAATTCAAGAATGGTGGTTTATTTGGCTAGGTGTCAATGCTGTCCTGCTTTTTATGTAGGCAAAACGGAGTGTAGACTCCATGAAAAAATCTACGAGCATCAATACGCTATAAGTAGAAAGAAATTAGATAACGCCTTAGCCAAACACATCTAGGGAAATAATGAACATAAATTCAAGTAGTTGGTTATTGACCAGGTTTATCAGGACATTAGGGGTGGTTCCTTGCCCTTACAGTTTGAGGAATTAGAGTTAGCCTGGCAGATTAAATTGAATGCATATAATTTTCCAGGCTTAAATGAAACCGGTTCTTTAAGCAGTATTTTAAAATTAAAAAGCTTACAGAGATGAATGAGTGATTACGTATGCTTAGCGTTCACTATGTATTTATTTTATGTCTTTATGTATACACATTTTGAGTTTAATATGTGTTATTTGTAATAGGTTTTAAATTTTACTTCTGATTATAAGCTTAATTTTAGTGATGGATGATTCTTATATATATATTTTTCATAACAATGTTGTTGTGTCTTTCGGCTTTTCCCAGTTAGGGGTCGCCACAGCAGAACTCCAGTCCGCTAATGATTGGTAGTTGATTTTTACGTGCCGAGTTACCAGCCCTGATGCACAACCTTCAACGAAGGTACGCCAATTCACGCATGTTTCCACGCAGAAGATGCTCTAACTGAGAATCGAACCAGATAACAATACATTCAGTATTCTTGTGTGCCTTTAAGGAAGTAAGAAATGATTGGTCAATTGTTTACACCTGAGACTATTTATACGTTTTTTAATTTTTTTATACTGTTTCTGAAGAAGTTTGCATACTGGGCAAACGAAAAGCGCTTCAAATTACAGTTAATTAAAGCTTTGTTTACTTTGGCAAGCAGCCGTTGCTGATTTTTTACTTTGTCTAGTTGTTTAGTGTGCTTTAATAGTTTATTTCCATAATTTCTTCAGTATAATTCTTTTTTTTTATTGTAATACTCTCTCATTCTTTTCTAAATTTTCAAGAACATTTTGTTTATCTTTAAATATCTTTCTTTTTCTGAGCAATAAACAACAAAACTGCTCACAGTTGAACCAGGCTGTATATGTTCCAACCACCACAAAAAGGCAGTATAAAACCTTGCAGATAAATAAATTTCAGTTGTGTCTATTCAGACCAGTTAGAACATCCAGAATACGAAATACCAAAGTCCAAAATATGGAAAAAAGCCCCAAAATGAGTCCAAATGCGATGAATAAAAAGCTCTTTATTAGGATCCAAAAGTGGTGAGCGCTTTCGCTAACAAGCTTTATCAAACCCAAAACCAGCAGAAAAGAAACAGGGTTATATAGTGTAAGCAATTAAAACAATAAAACAATTAAACAATCAGGCTTAGGTTAAACCGATAAGAAACCTTAAAGGCATAACATATTTATAAAATAATTACAAAATATAAAATAGCCTATACAGAAACCTAAACACCCTAATATAAACTTACAGTATAGGGCAATCACTATATAAATAAATAAAAAATAAAAAATATATAAAAATAAAGACATAAATGCATTAACAAAGTATGAAATGTGTGCAAACAACATAAAATCAAAGAATCAAAAGTGTCTAAGATACATCACTTGGTCAATACTTTACATCTTCTGTTCTTAAGTGCAGGTTTAAGTGGTATTCTATCATTTAGACGTGGATGTACATGAGCTTGAAGTTGAACTATCCAGGTTGTTTCTACCTCCTCAGTATGATTAGCAACATCACCTCCTCTAATACTAGGAATATTGACATATAGGACGGAGAAAGTAAAAGTATGCTCAGCTCCATTTTGTAAAACATGCTTGGATAAGGCATTAACAACAGATTTGATATGTATCTGATAAAGATGTTCTCTTATCCTATCTTTCAACCTCCTATCAGTCTTACCTATACAAAATGAGGTACAGTGAGTGCAGATGGCAATATAGACAACATGTCTAGTGTCGCAAGTTGCATTAACTTTAAATGAAAACACATGTGACTGGGTGTACAAAAATATTAGAGTTGGTAGTAAAGCTACAGTAGTTGCATGCACCACAAGGCTTGGTACCTTCAAAAGAAGGTAATTCCTTGCTAGATGTCAAAGTAGTGTAACATAACAACCTATGCAATTTTTTTTTTATTCTTAAAAACATAATGTGGTTGTTCACCTATAAGATCCCTTATCATCGGATCTAACGTAAGTACAGGCCAATGTTTATGAATAATATTCTTAATAGATTGAATATCTTGTGTATAAAAAAGAGACAATTTATGTGTTTGTGATCTAATAGAAGAGGTATCATTCCCTCTAAAACTACCATAGGATGAAACTCCTGCTTCAGAGAAAATAGGGCAGGCTCTATCATCTCTGATGCTTCTAACATGTGTAAAAGCTTCCTCTATTTCAGCTTGTCTATAATTCCTAGCTCTTAACCTATAACCTAGGCTGTGAAGCTCTTTCTCAAACTCGGTTGTAAATGGATTAAGCCTAGAAACCCTGATACCTTGCCCTCTAACAATATTTGAGAAGACATGTCTGGGGTGCATACTGCCCCTATGTAACAAGGTGTTTTTATAACAGGACTTCCTATGCACCCCAGTGTTAAAATCACCATTTGGTAGGCGCCAGATTAAAACATCCAAGAAAGAAATATTACTATCAGAATAAATCATAGTAAATTAAAAAAAAGGCGTCAAACTATTAACCTGCTCTTCAAAAGTCTTTAACTCAGCTAGACTACCTGTCCATAAAAGAAACAAATCATCGACAAATCTCCTATAGAAAGGAACATATTTCTGGAAAGAAACTAAATCAAAAAGCTTATGCTCCTCCCAATGGGCCATAACTAGATTGGCATAGCTATTGGCACAAGAAGTGGCCATACCTACGCCATCTTTTTGTAAATAAAAATTAGTATAAAAAAAAAAAAAACATTACTTTCCAAAATAACTTCTATCAAAAAACAGAAAAACTCTATCCGGCTTAAAGGGAAATCAGAGTGTGTAGCCAAATACAAATGTACATACTCTAGCCCTGAAATATTAGGGATGTTGGTAAACAAAGATATGACATCCATAGTGACCAAGATAACTGTTTCATGGCCTGATAAGGAATGAAATGCTTGATAAAAATCAAGTAAAAATTGCTTGGAATCCCTAAGTACAAACCTATTCGAATCCACATAAGGTCTCAGAATTTTCTCTATATAAAAAGACAAATTATCAGTAACCCACCCACAGCCAGAAACAATAGGTCTCATAGGTGGGTTAACTGAATCCTTATGTATCTTAGGTAATCCATGTATAATAGGAATAACAGGGTTAACAATCAACAAATAATCATATAATTTGAATTCTAGAGCACAAAGCCTGTATAGGTCCTCTAGGCTACTATAAACTCTGGTAATAATGCTCTGTACCTCTGCTGGGGTTATGGGTCTCTAATACCTTTCATTGTCCAGCATCTCTACCATAACCCTGTGATAAAAAGACCTATCCAGAACTACAATAGACCCTCCCTTATCAGCAGGCCTAATGGAAATATTAGCATCACGCATAAGATCTTGTAAAGCTTTATTCTGTTTAACACTCAAATTTTTCTTGGTCAGAGTGAAATTCATACAAGAGGAATAGATGTCTCTTTCAACAAGCTTACTAAAAGTATCAATTAAAGGGTGTAATATTGGAGTGTAGACACTAGGTTTCCTGGACTGCATTTTCTGGCTGAACAAAACTAGTGCCAGAATACATTAATTTGAGCTGCAAATTTCTAGCAAAAAGCTTAACATCAAGAATAGTATCTATATGATTACTCCGAACAGAGGGGATGAAAGACAAGCCTCTATTTAATAATTGAAGCTCATAACAACTCAGTGGCCTATGTGAGAGATTATAAACTATGTTAACTTCTCCCACATCTTCTTGAGTGTGGGGTCTTTCACTTCGCTGGCTATAAACTTCCTTTTTTGTCTTCCCCTGCTCACTGAGCAGTGCCTCCCTCTGTGAAAAGTATCTGCTATGGGGAAAGGGCTGCAAGGACCAATTTCCCTACTAGAACCATTGGTATTAAAAACCTTACTACGAACAATAGGTCCTTCATCAGTGGAAACATTACTATTTAAACTTTGAGCAGGTGGAAAAACGGCCCCATTAGACTGTATATGTTCACCTGTTTGTAACACAACTGTGGAACAGGAAACATTATGAATATCAACATTATCACTGTTATTAACATCACTAGAAGGCTTGGCAATAGTCACAGGACCATTAGACTCAACAGAGATAGTAGATGCATTCACAGGGTTACCAACAGTTCCATTAACATGGCCATTGCTAGAATTCAAGGTAGAAACTCCTACCTGTCTAGCAGCAGACTGACCAGAAATATTGTTCCTAGGCCAAGTAAAGACCTGGCCATGTGTAAAATCAAAAATATCCCTAGAAAACTTATGTTTTTTCTGCTCCAATAACCTCTTTTCAAAAAATAGTAACATTGTCCATCAAACGATCAAGTTTTAAATCTACAAAGTCACTATTAAAATCTTTATATAAAGATGACTGTTTGTCCTTGACTGATGCCTGTAACAAGAGTTCCTCAAGAAGAAAAAACTCATTTAAAAGTTTCATGTAGCTGATGCTCACCTCTATGTTAAGGCGTTGCCATTGACTAAGCAGTTCCGGATACCTATTTCCAGAAGTTGGCATCTTAAGTACTCTCAAACCCTGTGGTACAACTCTCCTTTGTATACTTGCTTCAAAATGGAAATGCTGAAGCTGCAATCTTTTAAGCTTGAGTAAATCAAACTCCAACGAGTTCAAAACAGAGTCAAATTTCCCAAGGTCTTCACAACTGAGCATAGCAGTCTTGCCCGTAGCAGTAATCTCACATTCAAGTAACGGATTGACATCATCAGATACACAGCTTAATTAAAGCTTTGTTTACTTTGGCAAGCAGCCGTGGCTGATTTTTTACTTTGTCTAGTTGTTTAGTGTGCTTTAATAGTTTATTTCCATAATTTCTTCAGTATAATTCTTTTTCTTTATTGTAATACTCTCTCATTCTTTTCTAAATTTTCAAAAACATTTTGTTTATCTTTAAATATCTTTTTCTATCTTTCTTGTTGTTCTCTGGCATTGTAGAAAATAGTTTTATATTGTCTTTTAAATGTAATCCACCGTTCCAACCAATTCATATAAAATGTCCTCATGTTACCATGATCTCTCCATAATTGTATAATCTTTCCTTTTCATTCCATTCATTTTCACTTATTTTTATTCTCATATTCACTACTATATAATCTAGCATTTTTTAATTAAATCCCCCCTTTCTTTACAAATAATGCTATAATTCTATATACGTTTTCTTGCCATTTTAAATCAACAATAGTTAACCTTCCTATTCTTACTTATGTTACATCTAATATCTTCACTGTTCTTGTAGATACCACTGCTATTTCTGAACCTTCATTTCCAAAATTCTGTATTATATTTTATTCCTATATTTGTTCTGTTTATAGTCTTTCTTCATTTATTAAAAATTCTGTGTCTTCCAATACAATTATATCTACAGATTTACTACATCATTCTAAAATCCATATCCTCCTTACCATATTTTTAATACTGTTTACATTTTCCTCAATTTAAAGGAAATAATTTCCCCTTTCAATTTATATTACCTATTTTCAATTCCTTTTCTTTTTCTTTTAGATTTATTCCTTTAAATTTTATTTTACTGTCTTTTACTCTTCTTCCAATGGAATTCTTTTTTCATTTTACCACTTTCCAATTTATATCTTCTCCATCACTAATTTCTGAATCTTTAGCTATCACTTCTTCATCCTTTTCTCCTTTATTATTATCCTTTTCTTTTCCACAATTATCTTCTATTGACATTTCCAGTTCTTTTTCATTTTGTTATGTATCCCCCCCCGCTGTTTTCACTCTCAGTACACTCTCTTTTTACAATCCATCCATAAATGTCCAGTTTATTTACATTTATTACATTCTAGTTCACATTTCTTTGCATGACAATCTGTTTTCCCACATATATAACATTTTTTATCACAATTGTTTACAAGATGTTCTTCTTTCACTCACAAAAAACATGTTTTGTTTGTCCCCACTATTTCACCATGCCTCTATTCCCTTCAACATCTATAAGGTTTATAATGTACACACTATTTCCATTTCCTTTTTCAAAACAACATTGCAATCCCATCAGCAGTTCATAAACTCACTGTTGCCATAAATTTTTGAAATGTCCATTACTTCTTTGCAAATATTTTTAATTGTCATTTCAAAGTTTCTTTTTCTACTTCTGTCCAAAACATTATATGTATTTTTATTTGTTTGTAGACAATTTGATAATTCCATTGATTATCATTTTTCTATTTTCATATTCACATAGAAAATGTTCCATTCCATGAACAGTCTCAAAAATAATGTCACAAAAAGTCTCAATCTTTTTAAATAAAAGCTCTTACCTCCTGTGTTTTCACACCCAAAAGTGGTATTATGGAGTCCCATACCTCATATCCATACAATTCATTATTCTTTTTATTATTTATTTTATTCTCACAATGTATTTTCCAGCTGCCATCTCTTTTTTCTTTCTGCTCATCGTTGCTTCTTACTATCTCTGTATATGTTTTTTCTTTTGTGTAATGTCCCCTTTTAGGATCATCTCTGAATCTTCCTTCAGGATTTTATTCATTATCTCTCCCCAGGAAACATCTCCTCCATTCTCCAGTTCACTCTGATTAAACATCTTCTGCAATATATCATCCTGCAACCCTCCCAACTAGAGGGCTGTAATAACACAATCTTTGTTCACCATCTATTTCAACTCGGCAAACAAATTATTTTGAAATGCTACTTATGAATCCTGTTTCACTCTGTGTAGCTCCCTACATTTACCTTCAGCTCCATTCCTTCCATAATGTTACAAATAGTCTCTTTATTTTTTAAAATAAAACCTCTTACCTTCTGTACTTTCCCACCCAAAGGAAGGATTATATAATCCCATACCTCATATCTTTCCAGTTCATTATTCTCACAACATATTTTCTTTTCTAACAGTCATCACTTTTTTCTTTCTGCTCATGGTTACGTCTGGCTGTCTCTGTGTATGTTTTTTTTTTTGAGTAATGTCCCCTTTTAACATTACCTATCTCTTCCCAGGAAATGTCTCCTCCGTTCTCCAGTTCATTTTGATTAAACATTTTCTGCAATATGTCATCCTGCAACACTCCCAACAAGAACGCTGTAACAACACAAATTTTCTTTTGCCTTCTCCTTCAACTTGGCAAATAGATTATTTTGAAATGCTACTTCTGAATCCTCTGTTTCTCTCTGTGTATCTCCCTATGAGCTGGCATTCACCTCCACTCCTTCCATCGCCTTCTCCATGTCATGCACTATCTTCCCAGTCACCACTGTACTAGGAATGGGACATGCAAACGTAATCATGGCTAGCACTTCCACAGTTACAGATCAGAATCAATCATAGGGGAAGTTTCCTGATCATAGGATCATAGGCGATTACTAGGCCATCAACCCAGAGGTCATTTTAAGACTAGCTGTTTTAACCCAATGTAATACCATAGAGGTACTAGTCAATACCCAGAATTGAATTTAGTGATGACTCCCCATCTCCAGGAGGGTTGCGGCTGCTATCCCTGGTAAAAATGTATGGTGCCCCAGACACACATCCAGTTTCCTCTTGAACACTGCAATAGAGGTGCTCTATTTCACATGAATAGGTAGCCTGTTCCAAAGATGTGGCAGTCACTGGCAGATAAATCTGTCCCACCAACATGCCCTATTTAAGTCACAGGCCATAGGGCCATAGAGCCATTCGATTTATGGATATGCAGTAAGTTCATTAGGTTTGAGCCTTGGGTTGTTCTGTAGGCCACGCATAAGTCTTCCCTAAGAAGTCTGTACAATATGGAGTATAGTGACAGGGGACTTTAGTCGGTCTGTGTAAGGTACATGCTGGAGGCTCTTGTTCTTCTTTATTAGAAACCTGTGAGGCCTCTCTAGTTACTATAGATGCTTAGTATGGTACATACCAAATGGGACATTATACTCAATTATGGGCCTGATAAGTGCAGAGTATAGAAAGGGTTATAACTTTTTTTGCTCTTCAGGCGATGCCTTTACTAATCAAATGAGCTACGTGGAAAGCTTTCCTTACAATGGTAGACACATTAACAATTTTATCTTCTAAATAAAGTCTAATAGATAACAGAGACTTTGATATTCTGTTCAACATATGTTTGACCAAAATAAGCAGCACCATTTCTCTTAAGGAGGATCTCGAGTATCTTAATGCATTTTAGGAATTAGAAACATGCAACTCAATTTTGGATTTTATTAAATACTCTTGTTATACACTACTAATAATATCACCTGTCACCAGTTTAGAAACCACATAATTTACCTTTTTATATCCATTTACAACATCTTACTTGGTAACTTCACAATAATCTATACAATCTGCTAAAATGGCATTTGTCTTTTGAACCTATTTTTTGTCAGTTATTAGCCCTTTTTATTATAACTTCACAGTTTTACTCAATTTTTGTAAAGTATACTTCTGTTCCAGTGTAAAATTATATATATATATATATATATATATATATATATATATATATATATATATATATATATATATATTACATATACATATGTTTCTTAGGGACATTTTTTAATAATGCCCTGATGTCTAATTCAGGATCATTTCTGAACTCTGACTCTATCCGATGTCAAACTAGCATGTAAATTAAATAATTGAACTGGGTCTACAAACACCATCATTACCTTTTACAAATATAAATTTAAGTAGTGGTTTCCTTGTAAATTATTTTAAAATTTTTATAAGTACCCATTCTATTGTAATAAAATTCAAACCCATCTCAAGTGCTTCTATTTGCCTAGGTATAAAAATTGCAGCAGACAATCAAGAGATACATAAACATTCAGACTTAATTATAAAAGTATTCATCAAAAGCCAGTACCATGGCATAGAGGAGTAAAGCCTTAATTATGACCCAGGCATACCAGATTTGACTAGAGGCTTGGAGCTCCAAGGCACTGGCAGAGGTTGACAGGTGTGCCTATGAAGGAAGGTAGGAATTGCATTGATAAGTGCATCCTCTCTCATGGATCTGCCATAGACTTGAGGATTCAGAGGACTATTAGGCTGAAAGAAGGGGCTTAGAAATGGAGACATCTGCCCAGGGCCCAGGGTACAGCTGCCCCGCATTGCCCAAGCAAGCCCTTGCATTTTTACCACATAATTGAGGTAGGGATATGGGCCATAACCCACAAGCTAGAGCAGATGCTTGCAGCAGTGATAGTCCTCTGGTCTACTTTGTTCTAGTGCACAGAGTTGACCTTAAAGGAGGATCAAACCCATGAAGTGGTGGGGAATAAAAGTATCAGTGTACATGGATAGCAATAAACAGAGGGTGACTCATTAGGGAAGCCCACTGTCACATCATTCATTCTCGCAGTGAGATAAAAGAGTGTGGCTAGCAAAATAAACAAATAAATATCACAGAACCTAAATAAATATTAAATAAATACAGAAGAAACACTTATATGAAAAATCGGATACATTATCAAGAAACAAACATAACCAAAAAGTGAATTCATTCCTAAATAAACCCCAAACTTCTTCAAGTTGGTTCTAATAATAACATTAATAAAAACATGTTTATAATGGTTCACAAGGTCACATAATACCAAGACCATCCACTTAATTAACAGCATGGTACATAATATAAATAATTATCAAATCATCTGAAATAATCTAGAGTATATCTGTACAAAATGAAGATAAGATTTGCAAGAATTGATTCACATATCCACTAAAAAGCAATGGAATGTATTCAGAAAGGTTAACTCCATTGTACTATCCATACTTCACTGTTGTACTTGAGTTGTTCTCTGGATTCAGAAAGGTTAACTGCATGACACTTACAGTAGTTCAGTGCTGTACTTTAGTTGCATTATGGAGCTAAGTACTGATTCAGAGTTATGAAAGTGCCGCATGGAGCAAAAGCTCATTAACATTTCATTTTCATGTCAATGAAGTGAATACCAAATACTGTTTGAATTAGTGTTCTCCTTCCAACCTATGCTACACTGCTGCACAGGGACAGAAAGACAAAGGGACACACATACAGACAGACAGACACACACACACACAAAAACACACACAAATATGCAGTCATGCAAACACACAGTCTCTCACGCAAACACATACAAACACACACACACACACACACACACACAGGCACATGCACACACACACACACACACACACACACACACACACACACACACACACACACACACACACACACACACACACACACACACACACACACACACACACACACACACACACACACACACACACACACACACACACACACACACACACACACACACACACACACACACACACACATACACATAAATACTGCACGGATACGTCATAGTCATGCCCCTACACAAGCAGATAGCCACTCACACACACATGCACGTATGCCCACAGCCTTGCAGTATTTATCTGCTGAAATGCTAACTGCACTATTTCTGCAGCAGACAGCAGTGAGTGTATACCATAAAGTAACATGTTCAGTCCCCACTGCCCTATTCCAAAATGGCACAAAAGAGCTTTTTTTTAATCACTCTAATATGCTATAGGGCCAAAGCATATAGCTAGTTTACATTAGCTGCACCACTGCCAAAGACCCTTGAGGTGCTGCTACTTGATGTTGGCTTCATACTGCTGTAGCACTACAAGGCTCTTACAAATTGTTTTCTTGTAGTGCACTGAGCAAACCTGCTAGAAACAGGATTACACAGTGTGGTATGTGTGTCTGAATACTCCTAAATATATTAACATTTTGCTTTTTAGTTTTGATTTAAAAATTATTGTATTGTTCAGTTGTGGTATTTTATGTGGTTTTAATTAAAGCTATCAAGAATATTCTCTGCAGTCCATTATATTTTGGTATCACCATCTCAAGAATCAAGTTTGGTCCCTTCCAATATATAAAAAGAAACTTCTTATGAATTACACATAGAAGTATGTTTTGCTGATGTATTTTTCAAATTGTTTTTTTTTTCTCACAACATACATATACTCATAATTATGAGCTACATAGCAGGATCAGTGCCTCAACAGGTAGCATGCTTGCCTTTGGTGCTGCAAAACCAAACATGTTGTAGGTTCTATTTATCCTCAAGGTAACTAGTGATTGCTAGTACAAAAGTGTAGCATTTGAGTGATGCTGTACTCCAGAGTGAGTTGCCCCTTGGTTAGAACATTATACCAAGGTCACAATTGCTGGAGTTGGTGATACATCTCGTGGATCTAGAAAATTCCACTGCACCTACTGAAAAGGGTAGGGGAACTTTCTCAATGCCTTTGCCAAAGTATAGTATAAATACCATCTCAAGTATCCCTGAAAAGAGGCTATTACCCTCTTGGTGTTAAATGATTTTCTAGAAGGATGAATAAATTACTTGTGCATCTAAAGTTGTACCTGTACAGAATGTAGTACTACACATGGGACAGCTTTCTAAATAAATGCTTTGACTATAAAATGTTTTCACCTGGACTGTAAGTCTTCTTTATAATATTGCTGACAGCGGTTTAATGTTATACATTTGTACCACATCTGGATCTGAATTTACTGGGATGAATTAAGACACTAATACTGCCTTTTAAAAAGAAATCTTCTTTGGCAGACACCTTCATGAGGACATTTTTCAAGAGTACAAAGGAAAGAAGACTGTAACGGATGCAGTCCTGACTAAGGATAAGAGGATAGCTGTAGTGGGAATGATGGAGCCACAGGAATGTAGTAACCAAGCATCAGTATGTTTCATGGTAGCAAGAAGGAAAAGGGGGAGGTTCCAGGACAAGAATGTGAGACTGCAGCAGGTTAGACAACATGAAACTTATTGACATGGGCATGGACAACATAGACAGATGGTGTGAAAACAGCTAAACAGAGGAGCTAATGGATTATATCAAAAAATAAATACAGGAGGGAATGAATGGGTACGTACATGTAGAAGTGAAAAAAATGTCAGTCAACCTGGAAGTATTCTGTGATTTAATATGAAGGAACATATAAAGACAAAAGAAAGGGAAAAAGGAAAAAGTGTGCCTCAGGAAGCTATTACTATGACACAAAGGAAAGACAAGCTGGAAATAGAGGAATATATGGAGGAACAATAAACCTTTTTCAGATATGTAATTAAGAGAAGGGTGGAGCAGTGATATATGGTGATTATCTTTAGTGCTTCAGATTGCTTGGTTTTCCAGTTTAGTTCCTAACTTGTACACATTTGGCATGTCCTTCATGCATCTATGTGTGTTTTCTTTGGTTCCTGCAACATCTCAATGACATACCTTAGGTGAACTGATGATCATCCAAATCACCTGTAGGAGTGTATACCATCTGCGAGCATGTGTATCCATTCATAGACTGGCATCTTTTCCAGCAATGGTTTCTCTATTGTGTGCCACTGACAGCTGTGATATTATTCATTTCCCCTGTGATTCTGAACTAGATAAACTGACTATCAGATAACAAATGAATGAAAGAATGAATGTAAGTAAAGGCAAGAAAATATTTTTGAAAGAGCTGTAATAGAAAGGAATGGCAATCTGAGGAAGCAAATGAAAATGCTGAGCTACTGAATAAATTATTTGTCTCAATATTCACTAAAGATAATGATGGATTAGGGTTTTAAGTTAGAAAGTAATTCAGAGATATATAAAGATAAGCAGACTGGTGGAAAATACCTAAATGCTATTATCATTCAGGAACTGTTGATAATCCTGTATTTTGAAATTAAAACCTATTTGTGAACTCATGTAAATATTTTGGCCACTGAACTATTTAGCATATTAATTGCTTAGTGTCTCATTCATTTTGTAATGGATGTGAAGAGCAACAGTGTGAGACTATATCAATGGAAGCATTTGGCTTAAATTGTTTATTAAACCTGATGTCGATAACAGCTTCTTAAGTATTATAATGCCTTTTTGCTTTGGTCGTTCATGAAGAGAGATCCTGAATTAGTCTGCCCATTTGATAAGCAAATCCAGTGAGAATGTAAATAGATAAATAAGTAAATAAATAAATAACAATGATGGTACAAAAATATCTGGAAGAACCTCATTGTGTCCAAGAGCCAGTATTACATAATTCGTTTGCACCACATGAGCTGGTGATGGTGACTTGGTGGGTTGATGACAGATTTGTATTATTTTCTTGTGACATGGAGACAAAATGTATACTGTACATTAATGAGGGCCTCAGGCAGATATAGAATAGTCTTAAAAACTGACAAGATGACTACATACATGTCAGGTAAACTTTAGTGTGAAAAAGATTTATGAAATAAAGTTAGACAACACTGCTTCTAGGTTTGGGAACTGCCTATCCAAATCTTGTCAAAGGTTTAGAAATGTGGCAGGGGAAAACATACTGCAATCATTTGTTCACTTGGTTTTATTAGCCAGGTAAGCTCCCATAAGACACAAGTGTATGTTTTCATGGATTCATACTTTCATAGATTCATAGATATTTCAAGGCCATTGAGTCCGTCAACCATTCACAACTGCCAGTAACCTCCCTCAGCTGCACCTCCTTTCTTCAGGAGTGCCATAAAGTCAATTTAGGAGTGAATTTGTTAATACCCGTCAATTCATTTACTTTATGTTTAAAGGAGGATAGGGAAACCCACTGTTTAACATGTAGGGGAACTTCATTCCAGTGGTTTGAGAGGTGCTGGGATTTATACACCTGTCCCTCCAACATGCTTTATTTATCTGTTGGTGAAGATTTACATTGCTGATTCTATTACTGACAGAAATGTTGGATAACCACGGATCCTCTCTAGTTAATAGACTTCCACAGACTCACACTCTACAGTGGTAGAAATTGTAGGGACTGAACCAGACTCTACAGCATACACTGTTGTGACTTCATTACTTTAATCTGTTATGCATTATCGTCAGCTTTTACTCGTTAATTGTGATTATTGTAAAACTTATTACAATATTCCAAAACTGTAGCATCATCTTAGCAATTTATATATATTAAATCTTTTCACAAATTTTATCTTTGAAGCAGTGAAATGTCAGCAGTGGTATGTACATAAGCATGTATGTATGTATGTATGTGGGTCTGGGACTAATGAGTAAACTGCCATTTCACCGACTCTGAAACAGCCGTGCATACTTATGCGAAAGTGTTTCACTGAAGAAGCACTTTCTCATAACTATGCCTGGAGGTAGAGGGAGTTGTGGGGGAGTGACTGTTGCAGAGATCATACTACGTTGCGGTTAAGGGAATTTTTTCCTTTTCCGCACTGTAGTGCGATCTCGGAGTGAGAATAATAAAGTAGGGGGTGGCCACATGGGGGATTCAGGGGGGCTTGCCCCCTGCATAAACACTTTTTTATTCTTTTTTAATGTTTTGTTTTTAATGCGCTTTAACAAAAGTGCTTTTTCGATAAAAGCACATTCGTTAAAGTGTGTTTGGGTAAGATGGATTCGGACTGTTGAGCTTTCATTCAACAGTCCTAGATCCATGTATATATGTATTTATTATTTAATTCCTAAGTAGAAATTAAGCATAGGTCATAGATAACCATTTTCAAGCACAAATGAGGCTTGTAAAATAAAAGATAAACAGAACAGGAAACACATGACTGGAATAACAAATTAACAGAATGCATGTCTGAAGGAATTTTAAGACCTAACCAAAAATATTGGCTGATAAAAATTTATTGTCTATAGCATAAGCTAGCGAGTAGGACCGAGCACTGAGGAATGCATGTGCAAGGGCAGCAGGTTAAAGAACAAGCGTTTGAAATGTAAACTTGGCTGAAATAATGCGGTTGTGCTGAATGGGAACATCATCTTCCCTCATGATGCAGTAATCGCAGAGTTGGTCAGAATAATAAAGTGGGTGCAGCAGTAAGGCAAACCCCTCTGTATAGTGGAGTGGTCATGGGGGCTATGCCCTCTAGGGAAAACAGCAATTGCAGATGTTTTCTGTGAATGTTGTTTTACATTGTTTGTTTCATGAGACTGTCATAACCCTGGAATCATTCACAATGGCACCATATACTGCATGAGTTAGGGACAGAATTCCCATTACACAGCTTTCCATTTTCAATGTTATGCATACACAAATGATTCATTTTCATGAAACAGCAAATATTGGGCTGTACTGTTACTGTAAGGTGAACTGAAGTAAGCAACCGAGGTAGCCCCCTATGGTATGGAGGGATGTGATTGTGATGACCCACCACTGAACCAGTAATCAAGGAGCCTCAATCCTCAACACTGGCACCTGTGGGGTGGGATGTTCTCTGGGAGGATAACAGATACACACACAGTTTTTCAAGATGCAGCTCTCTGCATCAAGTGCAATTTCCCTTAAGAGCACACAGAGACCACAGTCAGTCTGGGGATGGTTTTTCCCTCTTCCTCCAGATCCCCAGTAAGACTCCCCACTGGCACAGCTGCAAGGTTGAGATCTCAGCTGAGTGACCAAGCCAAGACCTCCAGTACCCTCTCTGTCCAACCAATGCTTCATGTCCCTGCCCAAGTAGCTGACACACATACACTCTTTGAGGTTTGATTTACACACATACACACACACACACACACACCTGGGAAAGGCTGGCACAGGTTTACTAGCAATGCTGCTTTCTGTCCAGACTATAAGTTAGTTACCAATGCCACCAGTCACTCCTGCTAGCTACCTTAAGTCCCTTAACAGAGGATGACCAATTTTACTGTGTAATGTTAATATTAATACAAATGGTAGTTTGACCATGAGCAAGGCTGTTAGGAGTGGCCGACACAGTGTCACCAAACAAATATGCAAGTACAGTAGAGAGCTGATTATCCAAACTAACTGGGACATAGGGTAGTTCAGATAATCAAATTGTTTGGATAATCAAACATATAAATGAACCAGATAAAAAAAACGTCTAAATCATGTTTTGTATGCATGAAGGAATACACTTTTCAACCATTCAGCGATTCCAATGGACAATAAAGAATAATTTTTACACATGAGCTGGCTCAAATATGTATAATGTTTACCTATTCAGACTGTATGATTTTTCCTACCCAAAAACTTTGGAAGTCTAGTTCTGATATTTGATGTTTCTAATAATCAATGTTCGCTTAATCGACTCTCTACTGCACTCCCAGAATTTAAATATCTCTAAAAAGATCAGCCACAGTGAAAGGTTTAATATATTTAATAATAAATAATAAAAGAACAAGACAATACTAAATATATATCCACAGTGACATCAGAGTTTAGAATTACAAGAAATATTTAAAACAACATTGCAGGACAGGCTCAGACAAATAAAGAAAATATCTAAACTAAGCTTCACTATATTCCTGACTGAATCTAAGAGAATTATACTTTTCCCTAGCAACTTACTTACTACAGCAAGGCAGATGATGTGATAAATGGTTCTTCTTGTTTTCAGGTCCAAGACAGAATACAGAATGCTGTGTCTCACCAAGAGACTTCTCAAAATAATATCTAGAATATTACTGCTGGAATAGCTTGCAGAATGACATAATTTCTGGTCGTCTGACTTCTAGCTTTCATGCATACCCCCATTGCTGGCAGCTGGCAGCATTTAGCATCTACATGTAAAATACACAGACAAGCACTTTTGCTCAGATCTTTGGCAGGTGCTAGAACTAATAAAACAATTGCATTCCTTCATGCTTTCAGAGTAGCAATTAGTTCACTCCAAAGACAACACAGAAAGCTTCCTAGTACATACTTTGTGTCTCTGGCTGCATTGAAACCTTAGAGGTAGTCTCTTTATGGCGTAGCCTATAAAGTGATTTAATTTCAAACATATTTCTAAAGTTTGCAGGACTGAATTTAACCCTCCGGTTTCCTCTGTTAAAACATACATGTAAACAGTTACAATAGTGCATGTACATTTCTATTCTCCTCCAGTAGGGCACACTGTGGATACATTTTAAACATAAGCACTTTACAGATACTTTTTCAACACAAACAACTGTACAAATAAGTTTGATATACAAATGGCATACAGTTCTAATACATTTGTAACACAAGCATCTTGTGTAAATCATTTCAGTATTCACCAATGACATATAATTATTTACAAAATTCCAACTAGCTGTGCTGGCAGTATCTCCTTTCATCACAGTGATATTTATTTATGGGCTTTGTTTAAGATCTAAAACTGACTCCTCTCCATTTCGAATAGCAGTACTCTTCCCATAACTTTATACTTTTTTGGCATTTTAAACCATCATATTAAATTATATTTTTTATGTCTAACAATGTCAGATTGACTTATTGTTTAATGGATGAAGCACTGGCAAAGTTAAGTTATGGCTTTAGGACAGCTTTGAAACCACGGACTTTTAGTTATCAAACAAGCACCATACCCTAGAGAATTTGCCAAAGACTTCTGCTTTCTATATTTTTTCTATATCATCCTTCTTCTCTGTATGTCTTTCTGGTTATCTCTTGTCTTTGCTCTGTGCTTACATTTTGGAACAGATTTCCTTACATTTTTACTTAGAATGGAAGGTATTTACCCTTTTTAATCCTGTTTTTTCATACTTTAAGTAAAATTCACAAGTTTCAATATAGTTTGGGGGGGATAAATTTTCTTGAACAAGTAGATAGTCTGAGAAGATGATTTATTTATTTACGTACTTAGTTACTTAATTGCATACTTTTCCTTCACTGAGTTTGTTCAGCAGCTATGACTCAATTTTAAGGGAAACCCAAGGTGAAATTCATTATCTGGCCAGAAGACCAGGAAATATTCCTCTACTCTTTTTGATAAGCTCCATGGAATCTTTTAAATACATATTAGATACCACTAGTTCAGACAGAGGAGACCTTAGTTTAACATCTCTTCTGAAAAAAAGGCATCTCAAGAATACAGCAGTCCCACATGAAGCACAAGACTATCAGCATGGGTCCAAGAATCCATACAGGCAAATCATGTAAGGGTGCAACCCACTATCTCCTGATATTCCCAGAATCAAAGTGAGAGTGATTTTAGTCGAACTTCTGATTTGTTTACTTTTCCAACTTATTTTCAAAAGTGTAGACATACAAACGTACACATATGAATACTGTGTAGAGAAATTCTCCTAAATGCAGCAAAACAGCTAATAGTTTATCAGTGTAAATGCACCAGATACACAGCAGCAACAAACAAGTGTGTAAGTCCGTTAAGGTATCCAGAACGAGTTAGTAGTTAATGAACTGGGAAAATAGTGCAAGCAGCCAAAGGAAGAGGTCAGCCATTAGAAGCTGTAAGGCTTGAGCTACACGCCATGTCATCTAGCTAAACACTTGGATATGAGAACTCCATGAGGCAAGGATTAGACAGGGATACCAAGGTCCAAAAACACCAGAATATTCGGTTGCAATCCATTTTAGGAAAACTGTGTGAGGAATGAGCTGTTAAATAGGTAGAGATGAAGTTTATTTAATGGTAGGCAGATGGCCTGTTATTAATATCCTTGATCTGTAAATACAAACTGGGAGCAGATAGGACAGTAATGAGATATTGCGAAGGTATGATGGATGGGAACTGGTACTTTTGACTATTTCATTGCAACAAAAACCACAGCAGTTGCTTGTTTAGGCATAACAGTTAACAGTCTGACCTTGCCTTGCTGATACTATATCTAAAGGACATTTGAGTGCCTGAGTGCTATACAAAAAGAGCTGAAACAGGTATCTAGAGGGTCATAAAGAGAGGGTCATTTCCTTATGTCAACCCTTATCTCCAACTGAAACTGTAGTTTGCAGAGGCTGGCAGACTAGTAAGAGTACAAAACACAGTTTGTGAGAAACAAAATATAAAAACTAGGTGTGTGAAAATCTGAGCTTTTGCCTTCCCATTTTGGTCTAATCCAAGCCCAACGAGCACGTTATTTTAAAATAAAGGCTGCTTTTACTGTTTCTGAACAATAAACTCATACTGTCTATGAAAATTGATTCTACTAATCAGGCATTCGTCTGCACTTAAGCAAATAATTTTGCTGTCTAGATTATAATTTGTTTTAAAATAATGCTTGTTTTGCATACTTCAGGGGAATATGACATTATAAAATATCTTATCTATAGTAATATCAGCAAAATGGCTTCTAAACAGAATGCTCTAATCAAACGATGGTAGGAGCATGTTGACTGCACCACCAAAAGAGATGACAGATCTAATTTTAGCTAAATCTACCTGATAAAATTTGCACAATGTCCATCTGCAACATAAATCTATTTGTACTTCTAAATTAAAAGAATACCTTCTCATAAATCTTTGTATTTTATCTATCTGTAATATATAGAATCTCAAAATGCAGATGATAGTGTGACAATTATTTTGATACTGGGGCTTAATTCACTGTTATGTGTACCAAACCATAAAAAGTGGAATCTTAGAACATTGTCGGGCAGATTCAATAAACCTTACACACTCTGCTAAGACCATATGCACATCATGGCACAACGCGTACAGTGTAGCACACTGTTTTTATTCAGTAAGCAGATCTACATGGTGTGTAGAGCCACACAACCACCGTAAACACCGTGGCTTGCTAATTACAGCATAAACAGCTGAACTGTATGCTAATCAACCAATTCAAGATGGAGGAGCTCAACAAGCTATAAAGCAACCATGTAGGCTCAGTGCTGGTTTTCCCGACAAATTACAAAACCTATTGGAATACAACCACAGAAAAGAGTCTACACAGAAAGAATGTTAGTGGCTGCTGTTGCTTTAATTCGTATGTGCAAGAGGCTGAAGCCTATACTGCTGGTGCTGCTAACAGACCACAGCCAAGAAGGAGAAAAGTTTTCAGACCCCAGTTAACTTATCACAATCTGCAGGAGGTGAAAATTTTAGAGTGCTACAAGGTAGATAGAGACACACTACAGGAACTCTGCAACCTCTGTTGTCCTCAACTCAGAGCCAGGGCAAACCATGGAGAACCAATACAAGTGGGGACAAAGGTATGTGCAGCACTTAGAATTTTAGCTACAGGAACCGTTCAGAGACCAAAAGGGGACTTGCGTCACAGGCATCAGCATCCAGGATCCTCCATCAGTTCCTGAATACTATGCTCCAATATGCCAGTGACTGCTTATATTATCCTTGTACTTCTGAGGACAAGGCCACAAATAGCACACTACCCTGAAGTACTGGGTACCATAGATTGTGCACATATAGAAATCAAGGCACCACCGAGGGAACAGGGAAGGGTCTACATAAATGGAAAGGGCTTCCACTCCATTAACTTCCAAGTCATGTGTAATGCTAAGGGAATCATCTTGAATATGTGTGCTGGCAACCCAGGCAGTTACCATGACTCACATATCTGTCAAACCTCCCAACTGTATCAGATGTTCACTACGGGTGATATCCCTCAGGGTCATTTACTTGGGGATGCAGGTTATGCACTGGAACTGTAGCTGATGACACCCATCAGAAATGGACACAACCCCCCTGAAGAATGCCATAATGAGGGACACTCTCAAACCAAAAGTGTCATAGAGTATGTGTTTGGGCTGCTGAAGTCACGGTTCCACTGCCTAGATACATCTGGGGGAGCCTTGCAGTACAATCCAAGTACATGTGCTGAAATCTTCACCATCTGTTCCATGCTTCACAACATCATCCTGAGAAAACAGCTTCAGCTGAATCAACAAGGGGAAAGGGCACACATTCCACTACCAATGGTAAGGTCACCACAGTCAAATACAGATGAGGAGTCAGAGGGGGAAACCAGCAGCTGCTGTAGATATAGGTAGCCATAGGTACGCTCAGTATGCCCTCTTATTGACTATGAGGCAATGCATAGCACACTCATTTACCACTCAATGGGCTAAAACCTTCATCCTGTGCACATACATATAGTAACATTGATGCCAAACAATGCTCAAAACCTTTACCTACAGATGTAATGGCTGTGCAGTCCTAAAATCATACAGACTCAGCTATAAACTAAAACTGTAGCAACTGCTGGATTTACAAGGTAAGTATTGAACCCGGAGTGTTAAAACAGAATTATGTAATAATGGAAATGAATGGCATATCCTTGCATGTTGTTACTTGGTAATGTAAGTAAGTAAAAAGTGGGTGAATTTTACAGCAATGACTTTAACATGTGACAGCAGAGACTTATGTGAATTCACGTGTCCTCTATCAAGTAATATGCCTCGGGCATCAAAGATTCACACATTCATGCCTCTCAAAAATACTGATGGCAACTGAATGTCCTCAGTTTGGCCTTATACTTTTGTACTGGAAAATCATTAAACAGAGAAGTTAGAAAGTAATGAGACACATTTCAGTTTCAGACTTCATAACCCTCAGAAGATTTGTAAAAAATACCGATGCAAAAACGTTTTGATTTTATCAACTGTCTAACTTTGTAAGACTAAAATATGTCAAAAGTACAATTAACAAAACAACATCATAAACACAGACATACTAAGCATGAGGTCCTCCTTGAAACAGCAGCACCAACACCAATGAAATGCTGTTATGCACTTTCCATTGAGCTGTCTGGATCCCTGACACTGGACAGGAACTCTTCAATTGGTGTCAGTAGTGGCCCAGTAGCAGGCAGCCCCCTGGTAGCCATCCATTCACATGCCACTGCAGCTACTCTCCTCCAGACTGATGAAATCATATCAGTGGCCCTATGGTACACCAGATCATATGTCCTGCTCTGGCCATCTACTGCATTCATATCAGCCACTATCTGCTGCCATATTTGAATTCTGACAGACATATCCCCATGCCCCCTCTCAACCAGAAAGGCCACATGTCATCTAAATCCTTCCACAGTGACTTCATTCTCAAGGTCACTGAAGGGGTGTTGCTGGGATTGGGATGGCTTGGTACCATTAGTCCTAGGTGACATAAAACACAAAAGAAGTATGATACACATAAGTATCACATATAAATAAAAGTCCTGTTTATGTATAAGACATAAAAGGTAGTATTTCAATATTACCCACTGGAGAAACAAAACAACAGTCAAGTCCAAAACAAGAAGAGTAAAAATAGCAAATTTTGTTTGTGCCAACACAGTTGTCTTCAGTACAGATAAATACCAAAGTAAAATATATTTTTCTATATTATCTTCATAAAAAATTCCCCTTACCTTCACGTTCCCTAGCTAAACAGTTCCCTTTTTATAGTGTAGATTCAGGACTTTGAACACAGTGAAGACACAAATG
This sequence comes from Protopterus annectens, assembly GCF_019279795.1. NCBI lineage: Eukaryota > Metazoa > Chordata > Ceratodontiformes > Protopteridae > Protopterus > Protopterus annectens. The sequence continues at coordinate 1,715,481,896 of NC_056743.1, read as the reverse complement.
AGGTGTGAACTCATTAGAACTGCTGAATCCCAAAAACTTGGCTCTGTGTAGCACATGTAAACATAGTGAAAGCACTCCCTCAGTGTTTGTTGCTAATGGATTGCAACTGTGAATGATTACTGGTAAGGAGAAGGAAAACACAACAACAATTCAGACTCCCATATTACCAATGGGAGTGTCAGTCAGGTTATACATACAAAGTGTAAAAGTAATTGTATCAAGGTTTTAAATGTAAGTAAGCAGCACACATTTCACAGTTTCTCTTCAATCACATCCAACCTCCCCTTCATTTCTTGACAACTGTATATTATTGCCATTTAATATGCTCACACATTTTAAGGACAATGATGCAGAATGCCTTACTGCCTGAATGTCTTAGATTACTGGTCAGATAAGACAAGAATGAGCAACAAACACAGACAGATAAGACAGAGTTTCATGTATGCAAGCCATAGTCATAAATTGTTGTGTGATCGCTCAATGCACTACATCTGAAATTAATAAATATAGAAACAACTGTCATATGTTTTTGTTAATACTGTGGATGATGTTGCAGTTGCTTGTATGCACAATGATTTTCATTCAGTGCTGCAAATCTGTTTCTGTGGCAAAGAGCGATAAGATAGCTTTACTGTGTTTTGAAGGTTCATTGGATTAAGCGTTCAAATCTGGAACTGTGTAAAAATATTCATGTGTACCAACATAAATTTTGCAATGTTGTTTATTTAATAGATTTCTTCTTGTCCTTTCTCACAATTTTCCCATTTTTTTATTTATTTTTAATGCCAGTGTTTGTGCAGTGTGTGGCTTAGCTCAAACTGGGGAAACAGATAAGCACAATAAATGTCATGTTTGGCTTTGCTTATCTCATTTGCGGTACACTTAGTAGTGCTCAAACATGGACTAGTGGCCCACACACGAAGCAGACAGAACACCTGCAGACAGGTTGTAGACATTCTAAATGTCAAAAAGGACACATTATTGCAGTTTTTGCTTTCCATCGCACACCACTAAGTGACATTGCATGGCAGTTAGCAGGGTTCTCCAACACCTGCAGACATCAAAGACCTGCAGAGAGGAAGCAGACAGTCAACAATTTCAAAACAGAATTTAGTCCATGTTCTGATAAGTCAGCATGTCTGCGAAGTTATATTACCTAACAGTTCCAACAGCAGACACTCCTCAAACTAAGGTCAAGTATCAGATTAAGCTTCCAATTTCAAAAATTGCTTTCCTGTTTGTCACTGTTGTTTTCCACTTAACATTGCACAAACACAATTGGCATAGATGCTTGGGTTTACACACTACCAGTAAACACAATAACATGAACTGGCAGGAAATCATTATTTGCTATTGCACTGCTTTTGGATTAGACATGTCTGTTGTTAGAGGGGAAGGTGCCCAATTTAGGGTGAAGAGGTTAGGTGTTAAGGAGTCCAGAACATTTTTTGGACTCCTGGTAAAGTGCCACAGCAAAAGGTTTCTGCAAGGGAATTATTCTGGCTCCCAGTACAAATCTGAGGCTTAGAATAGTCTGTGAAACAAAAAAACTCTAACTTCAGAAACCCCAAGCTATTTATTACTACAAAATAATAAATACAAGATGCAAAGCTTTCAGGTAAACACCCTTCTTCAGTTCTAGTACATCTATCAATCAAAGAAACTAACATAATTTATATGAAATTCAAAGACAACACATGACAACAGCCAACCAATAAATTATCTCTAGCAAGTGAGACAACAATTAATACATAAAATATGTTACAGCAGTTAATACACAAACAATAAATCATGCTTATAAATAAAACAATATTATAAAACTGTGAATCTTAAAACAAATAAATAATACTACAATCTATGCTAATTTCTTTTAAAACATTATAAATCAATGGTACTGCATTTGTTTTTGACTAAAACAGGTTTAATACTGACAGCACTATTTAAACCAGGTTTTGAGTCAGCCTTCAATCTTAAAATCCAACTATATTCATTATTTTCTCAAATATTGTTAATATCACCACCTCTAATATGTTTTTGCACCACATCAATTACTCTAAATCTAAACTATTGACTAGTCTCAGTGTCTAAAATATGTTTACTCAGTGCATTTGTTTGGATGTTCCTACATGTATCTGACTTATGTTCAACAATACATTCTCTAAGTCTCCAGCTGCAGTTTCCTACATAAAAGCAGGAAGATTTCACACAGGTCACAAGATAAACCACATGTGTAGTATTGCATGTGACATGGCAATAGAAGGTATATGTCCTGTTAGTCACTGGATGTATAAACATATGATTAGAAACTATATGTTTGCAACAACTGCAACTATAACAGGGAAAGGTTCCAAATTTATTTATTACTTTATCGTTATTGGCCAATTTAAAATCTTTATAAGATAATCTTCTCTTTAGGTTTTTACAATGTCTATGTGCAAACCTTGGTTTATCCTCCAGCAACTGTTGTAGGTCAGGCAGAACCCTTTAAATATTCCAGTTCTTATGTATTATATTCCTTACATAATTGGTTCTTCTGTTGTAGGTAGTTATAGATATATTTCCTTGTGTTAAGTGTATTGATATTTTATTCCTGACCCTTATTTTCTTTAAACAGTAGTTTGGCCCCTCCCTAGCATCAAATACTTCATTAAAAATGCCATCTACAGTTGCTCTTTCCCAGAATTCCACAGCCATCTCCTGCATCTGTTCTTTACATTTAGCCTCATTGATGTTCATTCTACTAGCTCTGGTAAATTGACCTCTATCAATCTCATTAAATAGATGCAGTGCATGCATACTTCTCCTATGAACATACTGGGTTGTATGCACCTCTTTTCTATGGACACTAGTGTCTAATGTAGCTGAATTCTTATCTAATCGTATATCTAAATAAGTAATATAATCATTCGAATGAGTAATCTTAAATTTAAAAAAAAACTTCAGTGCTGTCCAGATACTTAACATATTCAAAGTTCTTTATTCCCTTTCCAGATCAAAAAAGTAATCCACAAGACATCTGTATAATAGTACAGTATCATGTAATATAGTTTTATCACTGTAAATAAATTCATTTTCCCACTGATTTAAAACCAAGTTTTATATATGGTATGGATACCTCTACACAATGCCACTTAAACATGCTGTGCTATGTCAACATGCAGTAACACACGGTGAATGTAGTATAAGGAATTATTTCATTGTGTTATCACTGCTTATTTAAAAGTATTATATAATCCGTATTCAAACCCTATATCATCTGGGCTACAAACGAAATGCATCAATACATTTACACCCACTGCAACAGAGTCAGCTAAGCAGCAGGTGTGTTTCTAAACTTCTATACTGAGAACTCTCAGAATTATAGCAGTGAGGCTCACATTTGTGCACTGCTTAATTATGTGTAAATAGTGAAAATGATAGAAATATGTATCTCACATGCACAAACACATTGCCAGCAATCGCACAAACCTGATGCTCAGCAGCGCGCTATGCAAAGTAGACAATAGCATGTATTACTTCTGTTTACTCTCCATTTAGTGTTCATGACATGAAACTGCATGTGAAAACAAACAAAAGGAAGGCACTGTCTAAGAAAAGGATACACATTTACAACGCAGCCATATGTTACCTCCCCCATGTACTGCAACCTTGGTCTCTCAGTACTTGTTCACAAATATATCAGCAACACTACATAAATAAATAACAAATTTAAAGACTTAAACCTTGCCTGTGATATATCTAAGACCTGCTGGAGAGATAGGTATATATCCCAGAGACTACCCCATCTATGGAACAGGCTCCCCATCCATGTGAAGCAGAGTTCCTCCCTAACCCAATTCAAGTGCAACTTGGACAATTGGATGGGAAACTGGAAATTTATCCCTGGTTTGGCACCTATGTCTCTAATGCAAACAGGCAACCTTTAAATGGTTCATCTCCCAGGCCCATGCTTACACTTATGAAGGGTGTCAGAACTTGTCAGAGATTTGGGATGCATGGCTAGACTTAAAAAGGCCATTGTGGTCATTAGCCTAGTAAACACCTATGAACCTATGAACCTATATACAAGGCACATCTTTAGAATGACAATACACATTCAGATTTTCCAATACTTTTAGTAATGTGGACACCTGTTTGCATATAGTTTGTAAAGCTGTGTCTTAAAGTATGCCTGTACATTGGAAACACAACCACCAAGTACTACACATTGCACACTCATCAATCTGGTAGCATGCAGAAGTTTAATACCTTGACAGTTGGACATGGCTAGCTATCCATGTCATGCAGGCCTCCCAACATCTTCTCTCCAACAGCCACTGCTGATGGCATTCACTATAAGTTGTCCTGCAGCCTTGTAAAAGTCAGACTTGTGCCATGTCACTTCCATAAAATAATGACATCGCCAGGTGGTGTTCTTAAATAGATAGGTGGTTCTGTTCTCACTGCAGTCAACTAGGGTGTGTGTGTGTGTGTTTGTGCACTTGCTTGATGTTAGTGACAGCATTTTACACCAGTATGTGGGACACTGCTATTACCATTTTCTCCTCACCAGACACTACTGACGGCATCACCTATGAACTATCTGATATTCTCCAAGTCAGACTGGAGGTGTGGTGCTTGCCATAAATACAGAGTTCTCTAGTCGGTGTACTTAAGTAAGGGTTCTGTTCATACTGCAATCAACTGGGGCATGTGTCTGTGCATTTGTGCATTTGTTTGACATTAAACAGAACATTTTAATCCATCCTGTAGGATGCTGATATTACCATCTTCTTCTCACTAGACTCTGTTGATGTCATCAGCTATAGCTGATTTGTGGATGTGCAGGGCCAAAGATTGGCCTGCAAGTCAAACACAAGTCACCTCATTCTATACAATACAGATTACAGTGACAGGGCTTTCAGTCTATCCATATACATCATGGCATGGTTTGTAGACTCTGTATTTTCTGGTTGAGAAACCCCTGTAGTGTCTCCAGCTGTTGCAGGTGTCTGATGATGTACATGCAAAAAGGAGCATTATACTCTATTATTGTTCTGATGAGGGTTGAGTACAGTGCTATTATAATATCCTCAGTTCTGGATATGATAGCCTGACCTATGAGGTGCATGACATAGCCTTTCCATACCACTGTGGAAACTTGGTGGTCGAAGTTCAGATTGCTATCTACATGTGTTCACAAGTCTTGCACCACTGGGTTGACTATGAGGGGGTGTTGACAATACTGAAATAATCAGGGAATTCCACTTTGTAGAAGGTAAACCTAATGACATCTTTTTCCATTTATTTGTAAGCTTTGATAGCAATCTGTTGTCAGTGTTAGCCCCTCTTGTAATATGCTAACATCATTAGTGGACTCAATGATTGCATCTAATAAGCAATAATCAGCAAACATGGTAAGCCAAATGCTATATGCTTTAGCCTGGACTGTCAAGAAATAGATTCCAAACAGTAAAAGGCCCAACACAGATCCTTGAGGTATGCCAGTTGTGACAGCTCTACTGGTAGATGTTGATTCATCAACTTTCACAGTTGGGAGAGTTTCTCAATGATACCTGAGTGGGGGATTGTGTCCAAACCCTAGGCCAGATCAAGATAGGCAGTATGCCCTGTCTTACCTTCATCCAGGCCTATCACATAGAATCAATGGGCTGTGACATCACAGACTGCATATAGCATAACTCAGAATATACATCTACCTGACACGGTTGGATACACACTTTAACACATCCTCCAGATGGGCTATGTTCCATTAAAAGGGTTGACACCAACATGCATCCATCTGAGTGGAGGGGACAGCACCTGATGCATGCATGTATAGACACATCCTAACTCTCCTCATCTGTGAGGTAAACCAACATGCACCCTTGGACCTTTCCTAAATGGACACTGGTAATATCCCGGCTGGGTGACATGTGTGAGTTGTTAATGCTACAGCCATGTCTGTTACATCTGTTAAATGTCCTCAAACAGGTCTTCAAGGACATGCATGATGACAACACTATCATCCTGCAGAACTTGACCAGCCCAAGGCATCTGACATAAATACACACTGAGGTATTCACTCAACACTGTCAGATGTGGCCATAAACAACTATATCACCAAATGGGTAGACCACATATATGGCATCTAAATATTTTGAAATGTGTGAAGTGACCTATATCTCAAGTGCAGTGATCTGGTTCATACATCAGGGCTGTGTACTAGACCCTTTCCAGTCCATTTTTTAAGTCACAGATGTCAAGAATGACATACACATCCTTTATACAAACACCTTTCTACAGGACTACAGATTGTGGGCAATCATTGACTCCAACTATGATATTAGTATAATACAGACAGTATCAACACACACCACAGATTGCTGCCACAGCCCACAGCCATGATAGCACACAAGATGAAACCAAATTTGGGGGGATTTGTTACATTATGAAAACAAATATACAACCCAATGATAATGTAGACTTCACACCCCTATAAGCAGACTAAGTGGTATGTGACCTGTGTCCTGGAGTAGATGGTATGTGAAACATCCACCAGGATGTAGACACAGAGGTGACTACTCCCTTGTATGTAACACAACTACTGAGTATGTGCAGGACATCCACATCAAAGGCCGTAATACCTCCATAGTTTAAAGCCTTCATTCTTCATGTATCTCCCTACACATCTTCCAGTGATGTGTAACTGAAGTGTACCACCTTTGCCACAGTGAGGTCTCAAATATCTTATTGGCCATACCTAGGTATTCTTTTTGTTGCATAAACATTACTTTCTGATGTTGCACAACCCTCATGAAGGTGTTATACCAGATGCATGTGTGATACATGTGCCGGTGATGCACACAGTACATACATAGATGTTTAATGACTCTGATTGCATGGGTTACATTCATAACACTGTGGATTGTGACACACACACAAACACACACACACACACACACACACACACACACACACACACACACACACACACACACACACACACACACACACATATATATATATATATATATATATATATATGCCATTCCCAGCAATCACCCTGGATTCATCATAATGTCACATGCAGGTATACCAGTGTTTCTCCTAACAACTACAGCAGATGTTACAGTGTCAGGATGGTGTGCTTGATTACCCTCATAGATTGCTGACATGTCATAACAGTTGAACGACTGTGTTCATACAGAACCAACTATTATCACTCAGAATTACATATATTATGTCAGAGACATGGCATTACTGGTGGTATTATTCTGATATTGTCCATGATAGTGTATGCTTCTGTTTACTGTTGTCCATGAGCCTGTAACTGTGTCCCACTTGTTGGAGACCTCTGCTGACCTTGCAGTCATAGTCAGGCAAATCAGTTTGCACAGATTCACATTATGTGCCCAACCTGATTGTATATAACATCTCTAATAGCTGTCCTCGCCATTGCTCATGTCAGGATTCTTATATCACAAAGAAATTCCTCTCCATTGTTATTTTATCTTGTCACATAATATACATTTTTACTGTGCAGTCCATACTATGCCATGTCAATATGTGATTAGTGTTCCTGCTAGAACTGTCTTCCATTTACATGTTTTCATCTGCTGTACATTAAGACATTTCACCTGTCCTCCTTCTCTATCTTCATTCCTACAATTCACCTCTGTATCTCGATTCAGTACATACACTTCCCTGACTGTTTATTTTAAATGGCAGTCCATGTATCATTATAGATCATTTATACAACTTTTGTACAGAATGCCTGGAAAGAGATTCCACAATACTTTGCAGTGTACACACTATCCTGTAATGTGTTTGGACCATATACATTGCTATATGATAAACCCTGGTAATCACTGTGGCATTCCACACAATCACACCAACCTAGTTTGCTCATAGACAAGCAGGTTGGCTCTCTGTGTTGTTTTACACAGTTTCCTGGCCAGCAACATTGGCCATGAAACCTCGCTTGTTTATGTTTAAATGTGGTGTGTGGCATGAATATTTAATTAGCGCTCCTACTCACCATGCAAACACGTAAACTCTGTGTAGGCTTTGACCGAAGGCTACACTGAGTTTATTGAATCCTACTAAGTGGTTAGTGGACTGTCGGATTAATGTGGAAGCATTATTTTACTTATATGGCAGTCACATGCTCTTGACATTGTTAACTAGTGAGACTGCATTTATTAGCTGGAATTGGGAGTAATCAAAAGAGCACAAAAGCCATGTATCCCATACCATCCACATAGCACTGGAAGTATTTAAGAAATGTTTAACAAGACATTTCATGCTGAGAAACATTTTGTATTTTTCTTTTCCTTTCTATGATGTGCATGAAAGAATAACATTCATTATGTGACCTTTGTGTTCGGTTATGACAGTCATATGAGCCATCAGAAGTCAGATCAAGCCAGGAATCTACAGCAGGCTAAAAAGAAGCTTTTCATTTGGAGTATTACCCCCCCCAACAGAATTGTGTTCTTGGCAATGTTCCATTAGTTTAGCTTTGATGAAAAAGAAAGGCAGGTCTGGGGGCATGTTTATCTTTTCTTTCTGAGTTTTGTAGCCTGAAGTTAAACAAATATTGTTATGTTTGTGGGCTGATACAGCAGAAGCTCGGGCACATAAAGAGAAGAAAGATGCATGGAATTTTAGAGGGACCTCTCCAGGACCAATATTCTTCAATATGTTTGTTTTAAACATATCAGTAAGCAGTGAATGGAACAAACTTCACAGTGGGAAAGACTAAGACTGCAGCAGCAGTAAATAATGGAGGGGTGTGTCTAGGAAGGGTGGAAGTGAACAAGCTAGGGGGAAGATGGCACTGAAGGTTCAGTACACCTAAGGGCAATACCATCCACAGGGAGTAAGTTTCAGTACACACTAGAGACTGTGTCATACAGTAGAAGGACCACACTTGTGAATCTTCCAGTAAAATATGAGAGGGTAGCAGTCACCACCACCAATGTCCGAGTATGTATACTCGTCTTAAAGGACTATAGTACGGGGGGTCATAATACCACTGTATGGAATATCATTTGCAATTCTACATGCCCTCAAAGATAACATATTGGGCTGCTTGATGTGTGATACAGTGAATGGTAATAATGCTGATGAGGGGAATTAGAGGGACATAGTACAGGAAAGGCTGAAGAAACTGTAATACCCAGCTCCCTACGTCTGTGATTTCTTAGGATGCTTTGGGCCTGAGTATATGAATGGACAACAACACAGAATACGGATTGTCACAAAGCAGATGGGTGCCAAAAAATAATGATTAAAAAGAAAAAATAGTGCTTTGGTCTCCTCTGAGTCCATATTCTTATCCTATTTGTCTACTGATAGTGTTGCAGTCTGTGCCGGGAGGGAGTGGGGTTACACAAACTGTGTCAAAGCTGCTGTGAAAGCACATTCATCACTCTTTGAACTGGCACACCCATTGGTGGACCCAAGGAAGTGTGCCTGTCTAACATCATTCATTTTGTGTTTATGCATTTATTCAAGTGTACTGTTACAGAGTGGAGCCTATCTTAGCATTCACTGGGTGCCAGCTCATTACATCATGATAATGTGCACGCGCACGCACACACACACACACACACACACACACACACACACACACACACACACACACACACACACATACACATGTACATGCATGTGCACATGCACACACACACAGCAAGCACACTTATGGCAGGTTTATCACTTTACCAACAGCATGTTATTGGGATATGGAAAAAATGCTGCATGGATATTGAAGGGACTTAATATTCCATACAGAAGTCATCCAAGCTGAGTACCAAACTGGAAAATCAAGCACTGTGAAGTAACAACACTAACTGCTACACCACTGTACTGCCTGCCAATTTAACACATTGACAAACAGTGAGAGACTGCAATAGACACACCCATACACAGACATGCACACACGCACACATGCACGCACACACACACACACACACACACACACACACACACACACACACACACACACACACACACACACACACACACACACACACACTATATACATATGGGTGTACTTCAGAAGGCTGACAAACCAAAAGACTGACTCCCAAATTACTGAAAAGTCAAAATATTGAACACACTGGCTGTGCCCACCACACTCTCTACTAGCTACATATACCCACTCCAAGATCGCACAACATTGGAGAAGGGGCATATTCAATCATTTAGTAATTTGAATTTTCAGTCTTTTGAAATTCAGTCTTTTGGTTTTTCAACAGCTAAGAAAGAATTAAATGCTTCAGCTGGGACTGGAATTCTGGTTTTGTGGAAAATTATACTAGTTATGGTTCCATCTTTGTTCTGTCGATACACTTGGGACCCCTGCCCATCCATAAACACATTAATGTTTCCCAGTGTAAAAGTTAGTGACTGGAGATATAATTATTCACTACGATCCCTCAGCAGATTTTGCATATTATGCAACATATACAAACACCAATGTGAAAGAGTACATTCCCTTAGCTGGGATTTTAACTGGCTCACTATGAAATACCATTCTGGCTTTTGCTACTGACTGCTAAATAAAACATCTGCAGACACTCAGGGTAGCCATCAAGCCAAGAAAAGGAATCAATCTGACTATTAAGAAAAATGCAGCATCACAAAAACTGAAGGCAGACTCCATCACTGATGGGGGTAAGTGTCTAAAGTAGATTTTGTTCCATATAAATTACTAGCCAACCACCTTTGCCTAGACTATAAACAGATCTGCTGAAAGATCCCATGTTAATTGTTCTTTCTAAGACAAAAGTAGTTACAGCTTTTCTTTTTTATCTGTGGTGCCGATTGTGCTGACAAAGACAGTTTCCATAGCAGCATTTTGTACTGTTTGCTCTTCAAGAAAGCACAGCTGTATCATCTCATGATCTCATATCCTGCTGCTCTGAAATAACAATGTTTACTCAGGAATGTACTCTTGACTTTCCTGTGTTATTTACAAAAGGAGAATTTTTTCATCTGAAAACAAAGTCTGAATTTTGTGTGGAAGTCCGCTGTTTACTTTACAGTTTTCTAGCAGAGGGCCTTTCATGTTTCATAGAGTACTCTGTAATATGGATAATTTACAACATGTCACCTCCCACTTGGGCAAAAGCCATACATTGATCCTATGAGCAGCGGAAGGTGGTAAGGTGATGCTATGTCAGGAAAAGAAGACTGTCCTGGAAACCCTAACATTCTTTTTTCCTTGCAGTGATCTCTGTATCTGTTTGTAGGTTACTGTAGTCCCAGAGTATTACAATGTCCTCATTAACCATAATATAAAATCCTTTGCAAAGCAAACAGCCCAGTATAGAAGCCCTCAGTCACAATGATGAAGAGTTTAGATATTGTGTACAATTCTTGTTCCATTACAGGTAAAACACTCATCTGCCGCATCTGTGCCTGTAGTGAAGTATTCTTGGAGCTCCTTCTTAGTTATCTAGAGTACAAAACTTATGTCATGAAGCCGCCATATATATGCCTATGCCAAGTACTCACTCAGGATGCATCTGTGATCTTAAAATACTTAGAAAATAGATTGATGTGTGAAAAAAATGTAATAAACGGTTTCAGAGATCCATCATCTTAATATGTATTCAGTGGCTCCACTGCAAAACACCCGTGGCATTGAACCAGTGATCTCATCTTCCCCAAATTCATTAAGTGTATACTTTGTACTCAGAGTATCTCATCTAACAGCTGTCTTTACAACTCATTTACCAGGGTATATTAATATAATTGCAGTCAAGAGTGTAACACTGTTTGTCTTTACATAATTGTTAATTTCTACATGTTCCTATGCACAGTACTATTAAGAACATTTAACAAAAGGAAGACAATTTTGCAGGTAATACAGGAAAAAGTGCATCTGCCAGAAGCAAGCCACTTTAACTGGTAAGGTGGTAATCGGTTGTGTTATGACTGCACTGTATATAACTTAAGTAGATGGTTGGATAGTTACTGGTTTATGTTATGGGTTGTAGGTTAACCTGCATCCCCAAAACATTGACAGCATATGAGGTCTCTGCCATGTGCCTACTTAGGATGCAGATTTGAACATACAAGACCTAGAAAACAGACTGATGTATGGAACAAGTGTGCTTCAAGAATTCACAGACTGTACACTTGGCATGCACTGAATGCCAGGAAAGGTTCTACCTCTGTGACCCTGCTGAAAAAAACAACCAGACTGCTTCTGCAAAGAGAATCATCACACTCATGCAGCTGATGCAGTATTTACAAGGCTCTGCCAAGCAGTATGGACGACAGTACTGTGGCCAGCTAACTAGAAAAAACCTGTGTTTATACTAGTCTTGCAGAAAGGCGATTTGACTGATTGCAGAAATGTTCTCACATTTGTGCTTATCTGACAGACACTAAGATAATTCTGACAATTATTCAGTGAAGATTAAAGCCATAATTGGAACAATAAATACAAGAAATGCACTTAAGATTCAGGAAACAGACAGGAAAAAGGGACCTCATTGTAACTGTGGGACTGAGTCTAGAAAAGGTCAAAGAAAGTCAAAAGGATCCCTCGATGTATTTTATTGATTACAGCAAGACACTTGGCTGTGTAAATCATGAAAACCACTGGGCTACAATGAGAAGCATAGGTACATTATTTTTGATTTTATCATTTGGGGAGTCATCTACCCCAGGGAACTACCACAGTGACAGTACTGTCCAAAGAGTTGACAACGTTTTTCAGGATTTGGGAACTTATGTGGACAGTGACAACTTTTGACTAACATGTGTACATTGTTATTAGAAAAATCCATCAATATTGCACAGCTTATAAACCAAGGGATTGTGTCTAGATCTAGGGATGCCACTGTCTCCCTTTCTCAGCCTTCATTAGGCCAATCATTGAATATGATGCCCCCTTCAACAAGTATGTGTCCAGATGCATGCAAAAACTGAATGCCCACAGGGATGCCTTATAGAACCATACAGGGCATAAACAACATGTCCTACATGAACAGATTCAAGACACTGTGACTATACTCCGTATCCTACAGGCTGCTAAGAGGAAACCTGTGTCTGCCATACAAGATATCCTCCGACCATTACTGATCAAATGGCATCAGAAATACTCAATCTAGGGATCTAAACCTCTTCTTCAACATCAATAGAATGATTTGGAGGAACAGTTATATCTCGCAGAGGACACAGACTTCCCAATCACATAAAACAATGTTTATCCCTCTCCATGCTCAAGTGCAACTTAGATCTATGGATAGGAAACAGAACATTTACCCCAAGACTACCCCCAGTATGACTAATGGACAGAGGCAGCTTCTAAATGCTTTATCCCTTGGGTCCCCTCAAGTTATCTACAGCATGATCCCAGTTATTCTCATTTATGGTAACATATAATTACCTTCCATGGGATTGGTAAGGCCAACCTACAACCAAATGGTCTAGGTTATTTTGAGCACAAAAAGAGAAATTGGCTAGACTTAAAATGGCCCCACAAGGGTAGCTAGCCTAGTACTTACCTGTGAATGCATGAACCTATATAATAACACCTGATGGTTTTCATGTACAGTCTTTACATTAATCGAGAAGCAGCAGATCAAACAGAACAAGGTAAGCAGAATGGTTTAGAACTGATAAAGATGTGTGAGAGGACTGGATATTTTCTCCATACATGCTTAATTTAGATGCAGAATAAATCATCAGAGGAGCAGGATCATATGAAGGAAAATGAGATGTGAAAACTGGAGGAGGAATTATCACAAATATTTACTAAGCTGATGATACTACATTAAGTGTGAAAGTGAAGACAATCTGAATGCCTGCTGATCAAGATTAAACAATGAAATTACAGAATGAGTTTGCACCCTAAATGAAGAAGTCAAAGAGCCTGACAACTTGCAAAATGGTCAGATTTATTCTTGATGTAGAAGAAATAGAAATAATAAACAATTTCAGTCTTATCGGGATCAGCAATCACAGATGAAATGACAAACAGTCAAAAATCCAGTAATTAATTAGTCTTCGCAGAACAGCCATGAAGTATTTGGATAAGATCTTGGAGTAAGCAGGTGTATCTTTGTGCATGACGATTTGAGTTGTCCAAACTATGCTAGTTTCAATAACATTATATAGATGAGAAGTTGGACTCTGAGGAAAGAAGAGAAGGAAAAAAATGACGCCTATGAATTCTGTTGTTGGTGAAGAATAGTGCGTATACCATAGACTGTCCAAATAAACAAATCGATCAGTATTGGAGGAGAAACAACCTTAATCATACAATAAAGGCTCACTGACATTCTGACATTCAAGAACGTGCACTCTGATTGGACAGCCCAATCATCATGCTCATTGTAAATCGAGTATCTTCGAAAAGAACAAAGTCCAGCTGTTGAAGTCTTCCTGAGTGATTGTATTTATTGTGTTGGAATATGCTTCGCCAATAGCATTTCATCGCAGTTTGCAACATACATACAAAAATAGTAAAATCCTGTAAACTCAAAAATACTGCAGTGGAATAACACCCCACCAAAAGTTAATGGACATGAAATAAAGGTAGTTATTATACATATTTTCTTCAGTTAATACTCCCAATAACTGAGAATAAACTCCATTAACCAAAGAATGTCTCCATTTAAGGTACAGAGTGGAAGAGCTCCTTTCCCTCATTTGAAGGTGACTTTACAAATAACTACAAGGATTATACATTGCTTTAATGTATAACACAAAGAATTTACTGTCTTCATACTCAAAAAGTCCAAAGAATTCCTTCTTCATCACTCTTTTTCTAGTAAAGCTACCACACCAGCAAAAGAATCTCAAACAGATCTACTTCCAAAGCCGGCCATTGTATTTTAACACAAACATGTTTCTTCCTGTACTGTGTTAATATGCTCAAGTGACATAAATAAATAAATTAATAAACAAAACTGTATCTAAAACTGGAGCAGCATATATGCCATTTTCTGTGTTTAACACACTTTGATGGTTAATTTTCTGTAAGAGTGCACTTTTATGAAGATTCTTTTGTTAGCTGACTTCTTTGCTCAATGTATTTGGTGGAAAACATCAATATTAGATGTGCAGTTTACTTCTACAGTAACATGCTTTCGTAATTTTTTTAAAGGAGGCTTTTCTTGATTTGGTGATAACAGTTCAGTGATTATAGAAATGATTTTTCTTAATCTGCCAAGAAAAGAAGTTGGCTGACAGTGACCCTATTCAATGTAAATTGGGGCATGAAGGAAATAGGAATAATGCAGTCCAGTACTTGGGACTTCAACTGTTATGTATTCTAGGTATCTACATGTTTGTTTGATACTGTTTATTTAACAGACAGTTACATTATCAAGTCTCACGAGGAAGCATTTTTGGTCAGGGAAAGCACCTTCAGTACATGTTCTTTAGTGATGATGGGGGGGGGGGTTGAGAGAAGCTGCGATTAGTAGTTTTATGGCTAAAACTGACACTGAATTTGTTTGCTAGTGTGTTGGCACTGTCTGCCGAGTCAAGGTAGGTGGTGCTATTATGAAAAAGTTTAGAACAAGTTTGCGTGTTATTTATTAGTTACCTGATGTAGCTAAAAATTATTTTTAATTGACTTTAACTTCAAATTTTAAC
Organism: Protopterus annectens; assembly: GCF_019279795.1. NCBI lineage: Eukaryota > Metazoa > Chordata > Ceratodontiformes > Protopteridae > Protopterus > Protopterus annectens. The sequence goes on along the minus strand of NC_056743.1, from coordinate 1,715,466,287 downwards.
ATAAGTGCATAGGTTGCTTTAGCTGACCTAATAATATTTTTTTCAAGCTTTTAGTGATATTTCTGAAACTGTCCTTCAAATAAGGGTCTTTTGATGTCATGTATACTTTAAGTAGTTTTTTTATTATAGACTTGTAGAGTTTATTTATATTTGTAGACCCCTAGGGTGGCTTATTTTTAAAGCTCCCATTATATGTAGCTCTGGTTATGACTGCCAACACTACATTTGTCTAAGTGGGCATAGAACTCCTTTGTGAAGCTACCTGCTGTATCAATTTTAGGGATGATGTTGCTATAAGTGAGTTTTAAAGCTTAATAATAAAAATTTGATGAATGGTATGTTTGAAACCATTGAATTCTGAGATTATGGCTTCATAATGTTTAGAGATTTTGAAGGTAATTTAGTTACTGTATATTTTGAATGACAAGGGCAAGAAGATTATGTCCTCTAGTAGACCTGTAAATAGTTTAATCCAGGGAGATTTTATTTTTTACCTCTAAGAACTTTTGGGCATATCCTACATTGGAGGTGTAAGTACTTCAGTTTGTTGAAGGCTAGTTAAAGTATCCTATAATAATGGAGTTCTTGTTTATGATGAGTTGGTAAAGTATATTTAGGAACCCTACATGATTTTCAGGGGACAAAGTGAGTGTCCTGCAGCAGACTGTGAACTGATAGCTTGTCCTGGTTAGTGTGCAGAGTTCATTGAGTTCACTTTGAAGGAGTCTGTGAATCTGTCTCAAGAGGATATGGCCTCAACAAATTAGAGAACTGCCACTAAAGTTGTCATTGAGTATGAAGGTATGTATGTGCAATACACAGGTATGGAAGCTGTGCTTTCTATAAACATAAGCCAAGTGTCAGTAGTCATACAGATACGGATGAATTGCAGGTGATTCTCAAAGTCAGACAGTATATTATTGAGACATTAAGCAGAGACAACTTAATCTGATCCTGTTTTAGGTTAGATATGGCAGTTACGTTGGGATGTCCATTAACTTGACTCTGCCTAAAAAGACACTGGGGACAGCAAAGGCTTTAATCAGAATGCGGAAACCTTTGAGCAAAAGATGTAGGGTATCCTTTGTAAAACTAGCAGAAATTCAGCAAACCCTGCACGGTGTGCAGGAACAGTGCAGGAGCCCCAGCAGGCCAAATATATGGCCATTGACATGGAAAACAGTTAAAAAAAATAAATAAATAACTTTTAACTTTTTTTAGCCGATTTCAGCTGTTAAGCGTAGGGCAGCAGCGTGCAAACAGGATCGGGCAGAAAAAAAATAACCTGAAATAAGCATTCTAACCAAAATCACTATATTGTCATTATACTCAATGGCAGGCAGAAAACAACATGGCCAGTGAATAGTGGTTGCTAAGGGGGGAGGCTCAGTGTGGGGCCTGTAACTACGCATCAGCAGGCAATTCTATGCAAATGAGGGGAATGATAATGAATTCCAGATTTCCCCTCAATGCTAGGCAGCACCCAACAGTATAAGTTCAGGAATAGCTTGGTGCAAGCCTATGAGTTAGCTGACATCATAGGGGGGTGTGTCAGGCATACTGTAAGTGGATTGGAGCCCTGTGGCTTGGGTTTTCCCTTAGCTTAGCAGGGCTAAGCAAGGGTGTATCTTTGAGGCTGCCTAGCACTCTTTACATTGCCTAAACTGGTGTGCCCACCACGCACCAGGTTTACAGGGAAAAAAAAGTAAACCAGGAAATAGCAGCTCTGTGCAAATCTGAGCACCGTGTTTGCGTGGCGCAACGTGCCCCCAGGCTTAAACAGGAAGGCAATAGGAAGGGAAAACAGCAGTAGGAAGGTAATCTAGAAGAATTAGCATAGCTGGCAGGTGAAATTTATCAGAATCAGCCAATTACACAGGCAGCAGCCCGGCCCAGCCCAGAACACTACTATAAACTATGCAAATGCCTTTCCTTCTGGTTTTTCTCACATACTCTACACCACCAGTATATACAAGTGGGGAAATTTTAACAAAAGAAAACAACAAAATGACAGGGACTGCAGCAGCTATCATACATCAACATGTGGAAGATGCTGAGGGTGGTGAGGATGAGAATGCTGTCGACCAACCCACAGTGAGGAGACAGAGAAGAGTGTACAGACCCAGGGTAACCTACCAGGGATTACATGAGCTGGAGATAGTGGAGCACTATAGGGTGGACAGGGACCTCCTACAGCAAATTGTTGAGCGGTGCCAGCTATGCCTGACACACAAATCTAACAGAGGGGAACCCATCCCAGTGGATACCAAGGTATGTGTAGGCCTAAGAATACTAGCCACAGGTACCTTCTAAAGGCCAACTTGGAATATCATGGGGATCTCACAAGCATCAGCATCCAGGGTACTCCATCAGTTCCTGGATGCCATGTCAGCACATGCTGGTGAGCAGGTATATTTCCCCAACACCCGTGAGGCACTGTCCAGCAATATGCATCTCTTCCACCAAATAGCAGAATACCCTGAGGTAGTGGATGCTATAGACTGCATGCACATATGCATTAAAGCACCACCCAGTGAGCAGGGTAGGGTCTACATCAACCACAATGACTTCCCCTCCATCAACTGCCAGGTCGTGTGCAATGCCCAGGGCATTATAATGAATGGGTGTGCTGGCTGCCCTGGAAGCTATCACGATTCCCACATCTGGCCTCTGACGCAGCTGTACCAGAGATTTGCCAATGGGGACATCCCTTATGGTCACCTACTGGGGCATGCTGGTTACGCACTGGAGCCGTGGCTGATGACACCCATCAGAAATGCACATACATCCAAACAAGTACTCCATAATGAGGCACACGCACAGAGCAGAATTATAATAGAGCATGTGTTTGGGATGGTCAAGTCACGGTTTTGGTGCCTGGTCACATCCGGTGGAACCTTGCAGTACTCACCAGCTCCATGTACTCAAATTGTCATTGTATGTGCCATGCTACACAACATGATCCTGCAGAAACAGCTGCAGCAGGAACAGCACAGGGCAGGGCCACACAGCCCTTCACCATTGCCAAGGCGTGCACAGGCACAGAGTGACTCAGAGGAGGAGCAACCTGAGCCTGTCCCAGTAGGGAGAAGGAGGTGTGCCCAGTATGCCCTGGCCTTGGCAAAGAGGCAACTCATAGCACATACACTCACACAGTAGGGACCCAGGGAATGACACCTCTCTCTGACTCACACATACAGTAAAAGGGATGCCAAACATGACACTACCTCTGCTCAACCATGTATAGGGAGTCTACTATGTGCTTCCGACATAGGCAGCCCTCCAGCACCATCCTCAATACTGACACACCCACAAGGTAAGTCACTCTTCTTACCAACTGCCGAATGGAGTTGTATGTGTTGTTACTTGCATCTATGCTAGGGATGTGAGCATGCAAGGGAATCGGGTTGATGAATGGTAGAACAGCAAATAGTAGACACCTATAGTAGCAGCATGAGATCTGTAACAAATACTGGTGAAGCCATATGACACACACATGCCAGTCAGGGAGGTTCACATACCCAACAACAGTCTCAGCCAGCAGGACAGGTGTAGACATACACAAACAAAGGCTGTGCTAAGGCCTCTGAATGATACCTATGGGTAACCCCCCCCCAAGCCTACACAGACAGACTACATCAAGTCAGGCAGTGGGATGTTAGTTCTGAAGGGTAAGAAATCAGAAACACCTAAGACCTGTAGTACACTGACATGCCTCTAGTCAGCATGATAGGGCTAGAATACAGAATGAAATGGAGTACCTGACATACCAGTACAGTCATAGCAAATGTGTACAAGTGTCAGGTGTGCCCCCCCAATCCTATGTAGAAATGTAGTAACAGTCAGGTGTGCCCCTTCCCAATCCTATGTAGGAATATAGAAACAGTCAGGTGTGCCCCCCCCCCACAATCCTATGTAGAAATGTAGTAACAGTCTGGTGTGCCCACCCAATCCTATGTAGACAAGTTGTGACAGTCAGGTGTGCCCCTCCCCAATCCTATGTAGAAATGTAGTAACCATCTGGTGTGCCTTCCACCAATCCGATGTAGACACGTTGTAACAGTCAGGTGTGCCCCTCCCCAATCCTATGTAGAAATGTAGAAACAGTCAGGTGTGCCCCCAATCCTATGTAGAAATGTAGGAACAGTCAGGTGTGCCCCCCCAATCCTATGTAGAAATGTAGTAACAGTCTGGTGTGCCCCCAATCCGATGTAGACACGTTGTGACAGTCAGGTGTTCCCCCCCAATCCTTAGTAGAAATGTAGGAACAGTCAGTTGTGCCCCCTCAAATCATATGCAGAAATGTAAAAACAGTCAGGTGTACCCCCCAATCCGATGTAGAAATGTAGTAACATGTATGTGTAGGTATAATATCAGTAGAGCACAGATAACCTAAGGTGGCCAAGGTAACAGGCTAGATTGTAGTAGTTGTACAATATGCACATATGTGTGTGTGTTAGGTTGGTGTGTGTTTCATATTGTGTGAGAGTGGTCAGCATGTATGCATAGTGAGGTCTGACCTGGTGGCCATTGCCCAGTACTACTGATGACAGGTCCAAGTCCTCACACCTGCAGTGCCAAACACAATGCTCCCTGGTATAACACATTCTAGCAGTAAGCCATTGTAAATGTATAGAGGTAGTATGTGTCACCATCTGAAAGATGGACATGGCATATGGCATGACTTTTGGGCCAGATGTACAAGCAGTACACACAGGAAAGTACCCAAGATAGACAGTGTATAATGTGTAACCATGAAATGGACACACCCTTGGAATTGTACATATGGGCTTGCATCACATTATCTGGGCTTGTAGTAGGGAATACCAATGTCGTGTGGCCAAACACTCGCAGATCACAAAGGTCATAGGAATGATGTATTGAGAATCAGCTGATGTCCCTGCACAAGCCAGCATAAGTGGAATGCCCCATGCATATCTGTGAATCAGATGCAAGTAGTGTCTATAGCACACATGCACCTAGCTCACCCAACCACAAGCCACAGGTACTTCTCTGGTCTTAACCCTGCAGTTGGGAATGGGTACAATATGACCCCCACCTGTGTATGGCAATGCTGAAAGAATGCAGCATGCAGTGCAGGTGTTTCATGCAGGTGTATCCCTAGCTGAAAGCAGCACCCTGTCAGCATCCACACCACTTGATCAATACTGACAGAAAGTATTGACATGAACACCTAGCACACCTACCCTGTCACCCCAGGGGAATATACTGTATGGCAGTCTGGTACTGTAGGACTGACAGAATGCAATGGCCTGCTACAGCCGGCCTGCATCACTACCAAATGGCCTACAGTCCTCTGCCAAAGGCCTGTGTCTCACCCATACTGCCAATGTATGTTATGTCATGGACTCCCAAATAACAACATACATTCCACAGAACCCATATACAAGGCCATTTGGACAAACTACAGTAACATGTCCACCATGTCCCACTGCATGAACTATGGACCAACACCAATACACTGCTGTGATGAGGTGATACTATAGGGAAAGTATCAGATAATGTTTGCATAATGTATAGAAGAGGATAGAATAATAGGGGGGGTGAGAGCATGTGCAGCATGGAATGTGTGAAGTCTGAAACACAGCTGTGTGCACATACTATCCCTGGCTGCAAACACAAAAATGGGTGGCTACAAACCTGCCCGTACACCACAATAGGGGTAATGTCCTGACATATGACCCCTGCCTCTGGATAACCTGTGTGAATCTGTAGAGCTGTGAGGTATTGCCACAGCACGATAAGACCATACTTTCACATTGATGGACATACAAGTATGGGATCCTCTGCCACCACTGTACCATGGTGCTGAACTGGTTACACAGACCCAGCAGTAAGTGTCTGCAGCTCCCTCTCCAGAATGGCATTACCTTGCAGGAATATGTAGGTGTTTGACCACAATACTGGATGCAGATGCATTCGTCATGTATTCCACAGGACATCACTGCAAGCAAAGATGTCTATCTGACAGTACCTGAGGACATAAAACATCACAGTGTATAACACTACACATGTCTGAATATCTCTGCTAACACCAGGACCATGTAGCAGAAGCAGCACAGGCACAATTACCTACAGTTCATACTACCCCTTGCCCAGTTTGACCCCATATTGACAACTGATCTACAGATATCCTGCAGAAACAGTTTGTTAGCTGTAGGTGTAGAACACAAAAGTCTGCACTGGTGTACAATCTATCTTGAATGGATCCACACATTTGATACAGAAGGGCATACTGGGCATTCTCCCACACTTAGGGAAATGAAGGCAATGTCAGACAACAACATACTGAAAGGTCATACTGGGTGTGCTCACACAAACAAATGAAGCCCATGTCTGGCAACAACAGTGGACCATACATATCTGACAGTTGCAGATGTTAGTGCATACACTCCTCAGTATGCACCAGTCATGCTTTGCACACACACTGGATAGGAATACACACGCATATCCAAGGACAACACACTATAATATGCCAAAAGTACACACACACATAGATGTGTGGAAGAGAGTGACAGTGACAAAGAGCCTTTCATCATGAGGTCTGTCCCACCCAGCACACAGCCAAATGACTACAACCACATGATGTGTAAATGTCACTCACCCTAGAAATTAGCCACTGGTATCCCACAGCATTATAGACTCTGTGGTGCTAGTGCTAACTGTGCAACATGACTGTACAATGCAGTAGTCATCTAGCAGTTGTATACACATACCTGTGGAATATAAATCTGTGTGTGCCTGAGTGTGTTGTGTCTACCTCTAGATGAATGGGCTATGGCCCATGCACACACACTGCCCTCCCCATAGCCCTACTATGACAAGCCTGCTGATGTCAGTCACTGTAAAATACACCTTTGGGAAAGGGATAGCCCAGTAATCTCTGTGGCGCAGCCTATAACTGGGTAAGGCTGTAGTGTAATAAATTAGGTAGGAGTTCTAATCCCAGACATGGCAACTATATATGTGTGTGTGTGTGTGTGTGTGTGTGTGTGTGTGTGTGTGTGTGTGTGTGTGTGTGTGTGTGTGTGTGTGTGTGTGTGTGTGTGTGTGTCTGTCTGTGTAGGGAACAATGCTTTTTAGGCTAGTCATACCCACTACAATTCAAATGTTCTACTTTGGCAAGCCTGCTGATGTAATTCACTTTGAAATACACCTTTGGGGAAGGTGTAGTCCAGTAATCTCTGTGGTGCATCCTATAACTGTGTAATGCTGTAGTGTGATAAACTAGTTAGGTAGGAGTTCTAATCCCAGACATGGCAACTGTGTGTGTGTGTGTGTGTGTGTGTGTGTGTGTGTGTGTGTGTGTGTGTGTGTGTGTGTGTGTGTGTGTGTGTATGTGTGTGTGTCTGTGTTTGCATGTCTGTGTAGGGAGCAATGCTTCTTAGGCTAGTCATATTCACTACAATTCAAATGCCCTACTTTGGCATGCCTGATGTCATTCACTTTGAAATACACCTTTGGGGAAGGAGTAGCCCAGTAATCTCTGTGGAGCATCCTATAACTGTGTAGTGCTGTAGTGTGATAAGCTAGTTAGGTAGGAGTGTTATTCCCAGACATGGCAAGTGTGGATGTCTCTGTGTTTGTCTGTGTAGGGGGCAATGCTTGTGAGTTCATTCACAGTCACTATAACCTACATTTCCCTTCTTTGGCCAACCTGCTGAGGTCATTTCCAGTGAAATACACCTTTGGGGAAGAAGCAGTCAAGTAATCTCCATGGTGCATCCTATAACAGCATAATGCTGTAGTGTGATATAGTAGTTTGGTAGGGGTTCAATTCCCCTACATGGGAAGTGTGGATGTTTGTGTGTGTATGTGTGTTTGTCTGTGTAGGGAGCAATGGTTTTGAGGCCATTCACAGTCACTACAACCTCTATTGCCCTTCTTTAGCAAGCCTGCTGATGTCATTTACAGTGAAATACACTTTTGGGGAAGGAGTAGTCTAGTAATCTCCATGGTGCATTGTATAACAGCATCATGCTGTAGTGTGATATAGTAGTTTGGAAGAGGTTCAATTCCCAGACATGCCAAGTGTGGATGTTTGTGGGTTTGTTTGTCTGTGTAGAGGGCAATGCTTTTGAGGGCATTCACAGTCACTACAACATCCACTGCCCTTTTTTGGCAAACCTGTTGATGTCATTCCCAGTTAAATAGATCTTTGGGGAAGGTGTAGTCCAGTAATCTCTGTGGTGTGTCATATAACAGTGTAATGCTGTAGTGTGATATAATAGTTTGCTAGGGGTTCTATTCCCAGACATGACAAGTGTGGATGTTTGGATGTTTGTGTGTGTGTGTGTGTGTGTGTGTGTGTGTGTGTGTGTGTGTGTGTGTGTGTGAGTGTTTGTCTGTGTACAGAGCAATGGTGTTGAGGCCAGTCACAGTCACTACAACCTCCATTGTCCTTCTTTGGCAAGCCTGCTGATGATGTCATTCCCAATGAAATACACCTTTGGGGAAGGAGTAGTCCAGTAATAACTGTGGCGTGTCCTATAACTGCGTAATGCTGTAGTGTGATAAACTAGTTAAGTAGGAGTTCAAATCCCAGACATGGCAACTGTGTGTGGGTGTCTGCGTCTGTGTTTGTCATTCATATCCTGTGTGGAGGTGGCTGTGATGTGTAACAACTGGACTCATTGTGGAGTGGGTTTTGCAAATTTCTTATATGGTGGGCCTATTATATGTCAAAGTATCCACCTTACAAGGATAACAGATGTCAAATATCCAAAAGGCTGGGGTGCCAATCCATACCCCTACATGTGACATCAAGGCCTGGTGAACAAAGTAAGCAACCCTTGTATTACCCAGAGAACACTCTCAGCCCATGTCCATACACAAACACACTTGCCTAGGCAACAACCGCTTTGTTGGTAGTACCCTGCATATTGCCCATAGATAGTAGCCATAGTGTGAGTGCAGTGGGCTACAGAGGGCATGGCACCCTGTCCCATCACAACAATAGGCTCATAATTGCAAGCAGTGCACCTTCACTAGGTTCCCTACTGATGCCTGCAACAACTGTGGTGCCATCAAATGTGACCCACAAAGGACATACCATGCCTTAAACACATGCCATGTATGAACAGATGCCACTGACACCAGGGAATACCTGTATTATGATATCAATGTAGGTGCAGGGTCAACCTGGTGTCCATTACCAGTTCCCCGCCACATGAGTCCAGGACTGGCACATCTGACAATAACATTCTGTGTATACAACATGGGCGAGATACCCCAGGTACAGTTCCACATGTCACTGAACATGTATGCCAGATATGTGCACATTCTAGACACCATACATGTCATGGACTATAGAAGACATACATGGCAAGCATTGCACAGCACTGGCCACACACAATAGTAACCCAGGTGACTGGATGGTGAATACAATACTCACCTGTGTGGACCAATCCAGACACTACACCCCTGAACCACACTACAGACCATTGTCATGTGGCCTGATGCCAAGGTATACCCTTCACCTAGCCTTGTACAGCCTTCTGGCACAGTCAACCACTACACACCCATGAAGCAATGCACCCATGCATGTCAGTACTGGCACCCTGTGTCTGTGTGTGTGGAGTGTGATGCTTTCAACCACATTCACACTCGCTAGAACTCCCATTGGCCTACTGAGGCATGCTGTCTGATGTCAGACACCTTCACATACCCTTTGCCCATATAGCATCCGGACGACCCCTGTGATTCATGTGATACCTGCGCATTACTGTATTGTGGCAAACTGGCTAGTCTGTTCCTGACCCTGCCAACTGTGTCAATGTGTGTGAGTCTCTGACAGAGTGTGGCTGTGTTGACATTGACACCTGTTCATGTGGACAGGCACGTGTACTACACCTACCTTATCGCTACTATATCACTGTTGCAGATGTCACTCACCATCAGATAAACCTTTGGACAGCTCCCCAACATGTAAGCTTTGTGGTGCATGCAATAACTGCATAGACATGTGATAGCAATACATAGTCAGGTGTTTGAAACACCATACTGGTAGGTGTGTGACACAAACATGCTTAGGTTTTACTGTCCAACCCCCTCCCTGACTTACTTTGTCTTTGTCTGTCTCTCTCACCCCTCTCTGGTGGATGTGGAGATGTACACCTGCTTTGCTTAGGCAGCAGCTTGTGTTTTGTAAGTGATGCTCATGATCAGCTGATGGCCTCTGCATGAATTGCGGTCCCCCTCTAGCTGGTTGCATGTGGAAGAGCTGTGGTAACATTCCCATAGCCAATTGAATGGAAATACACTCCAATATCTAGGAACATCATGTTGGTGTTGGGCCTTTTCATTCACTGTGAGCAGGACCTAAATGTGATGTTTGGCAAACAGCATCACAGATGGTATTGGGATTTACCTCTAACAACATGCACTGTGGAAACAGGCCAACAGACAGGAGGGGGATGTGCCAGACTTGACTACAAAATGTATGTGTCACTCTTCTGCAACTGGAGTAATGTCGGTTTAACAGGTGTGTGTGGATATGGCTGGTCTACATGATTTAATATGTGTCATGACAGTGTTATGTGTTTGAGGAAACCCCCAAATGTAGGGTTATCTGCAGCCTGGGCAGTGTGTGGAGACTTTTGTCCCCTGTGTTACTCACAGAACACCTATCTGAGAACTGCAGAAGCATAGTGTGAGGATTGCAGTCAGTACATGGGGACAGCCATGAGAGTTACTGACTTCATATCCCTCATAGGACATATGTCACAACAAACCCTGGTACGACAGTAAATGTATGAGGTTATCACAGCAACATGCCAATATTGGGCCAATGTTTGCAGCTTCAGCCACAAGTCTGTCAGCCTTTGTACATATGTCATACAGTAAGAGGTGCATATGTTCTGTACATAATTATTATAGCCAGATAGACTGCTAGACATGTTATGTATAGTAGGGGTTGTTTCTGAGGACATAACTTGGGCATTCTGTGGTTGTGTGTACAGTACTGAGGTCTGTGTACTTATGGTGATTGTCGACAGCATGTGAATTGGGCATACGTACCTTGGGCTGTGCACAGACTGTGGTAGATGCCATTGTTCTTGGCCCTGTTCTATCTGATGTTATATGCTACTCCAGTGTATGGTGCCCTACTGGCTCACATGTCTGTAGGGCTAGACACACACGTGTCCCATACCACAGACAGGCATTGGACCACACTGTGTCATGACCCAGTGTATGTAGGGTTATTGTGTGAGTGGCACATATGAAGATGGTGTTTATCAGACAGTCCATATAGTGTCATATTAAGCTTGCCTACCATATGTGGTTGTGGTTGTGTTAACATTGGTTGTGGGTATGTACTTTCTCACAGGTGCCTGTTACTCTGTGCTGTGACATGTGTGTAGAGCCTGCTATAATTGCAGGTACATGTGTATTCCCCCATACAAAATGTAGTCCAGTGTTGTGGCAGTCTGCCTGTAGTTTGCACAGTGCTTTGTGACATGCCTAGCAGCCTAATGTAATTACCAAGTGTGCTGTTATATCCAGTTATTTGTAAGACATACTGCTGCCAGGCTACCATAACTGTTGTGTATTCCTGACAAAGCAGTGGGATTCTGTACAGATGTATGTCAGTAACTGCTGGGTAGTATTTGGCCATGTGACTTCTGCACCACCCAGTATTATGTGCCAGGACAGACTGGCGTGTATGAAATCATAAACTGTGTGGCCATATGTAGTCCAGTATTCACATGATATTCCCATGTACATGGCTATTAACATCCACATTGTGAGGCATGGTCCACATGTCTCGCATGAAGGGGATTTGTGTACACCTCTGGACTGACCACAAAGTGCCAGACTGTCCACATATATTGGTCATATCTCTGCTGTAGTCCACAGGATCATTACTGTGCTAGCAGTGGTACTGTACTATAATGTCCTTAGGATGCCTGTCAGTAGCCAATGGTGCACATGTCAAAAGTAGATGAGACCTCCCACACACAAAGTTTCTGTTAAGACAACCCCTGTTACAGTAGCAACAGTCTACATATATACCTGCAATACATACATGACATCCCCTTGCACTAAGAGGTTGTGACTATTGGTGCTGAGGTAGGACTCCACTCCATGTTCTGGACAAATGGTAAACATATAAGTTTATATATATATATATATATATATATATATATATATATATATATATATATATATATAAACTAAGATATATACATATACACAGCAATATATGTCTACACATACAGATATATAGATACATATTCACATATAGTTATGGATATCTACATATATATAGACATAAATAGGTATATCGGATTAAATATGTATGCACATATAGTTATAGATATCTACATATATATCAACATAAATTGGTGCATCTGAACACATAGGATGTGCAGACATATATATATCTATATATACTGTTAGGAAAATGTGTATTTGAATATATGAGAAATGCTAGTTTAAAAGCAAAGTAGTATATAATGCATTTTATTCTATTAATCATATAACAGTACAGATTAATTCATGTGTAAATGTAAGTAGTTTTTGAAACTGCAGTGTGGCTTGAAGCAAAGCTGATCCTTGACCCTGGCAGAATGCTAGCTTAGCAAGTTTTCATGTTTATGCTTTTCACAAGTGATTATCTGCTGGGTCAGGAAATTAAATGTGTGAAATAATGAAATCTTCGGCTCTTTCCTGTTGGAATGATTTGGCCTTGTATATGTGTTACTGAGATAGCACGCAGCTGTGTGAGAAAGTGTAACAGAGAACAAAGATGTGTATTAAAAGACTGAAGCTGCTATTGTATTCGAACTGATATGAAACCTTGAAGTAGTAACTTTACAGAAAGACATTATGTCTGACAAGCTGGATAGCAAGGCCGTATTGTATCTAGAGGAAAAGTTTTTTTTTACATATACAGAGTCAACAGTTTGATGAATAGAGGACTGTAAGCTAAAGTGATGTAGATGCCCTGTGACATATCACGTCAGTAAGGTGGGCATAGCTTAAATGTTAAACCTATATAAAATTGTGTGCTTCCTGTTTCATGTCAGACAAAATTCTGTACTTATGCGTTTTGCCTCCTGGTGTACACTAGTAAACTTTTTAACCTGAACCTCCTGTGTATTGAAATTTTATTTTATTTAACAGTTTGGTCCTTTGTAGACGGAATTCCCTTGGTAAGCCACAGATCAGAGCATATCGGTGGTCGAATACTGCACAGAAGTTACCTAAATGGTTCTTCTTGAGTGAAAAGACCTCCGACTGAATTGTCGTGTAAAGAGGCTGGCCACTTTCTGATCTGTGGCCGAAAAGCGGAACTTGGACTTTCTCAATACCGGAGGCTCAGGTAGGAAGAATTTGCCTTTTTTCTGTTTTAGATCAGGGACTAGGTTACAGTATATTGCTGTCAAGATTTGTTTTGCAGATCAGAGACAAAAGGAAGTACTGTATATTTGGTCATAGATCAGGGTAACAGAATAAGGTAGGCAGTTATTCTAGATAAACTGTGAACAGGAACTGAGAACTTGATATCATGTGATAAAAAAGGGTTACGTAACATTTTCTTTGACATGGGTAATCAGTGCACTAAAACATCGTGAGATCCGCCCCTAACCGAAGACGCAAAATACATGCAATTACAACGTTCTGATAACGTTAGGTATTATATGAAATGGGTTAGTAAATATGAATTTGATGGTAAACTAGATAAAACTTCACTAGTTAAACTCCTTAAACAGCTTAAATCTGATGCGGGAGGTCAGGCAAAAAAGCAATGCCAATTAGGCATTCCTCAGGCACACAGGTGGATTGAGGAAGCAAATCGTAGAGAGCAGAAGCTGAAAAATTCAAAAACATTATTTCTAGACAAAGAGGATAATAACTTGGTAATAGCAACAGCTCCTCCTCCTCCTCCTCCCTTGCCCCCTCCCTTACCCTTTTCAGGATATGAAGCGAGTGGACAGGCTGGTCCGCCTCCGCATTATCCTGAAGTTTCAGCAAGACCACAACCATTTGTTAGAGATCCTATTGAAACTAGGTCCCGAACACGTAAAACACATAGGGACACAGAATCATACCAAATAGAGAGAAATCTACAGGATGAGAGTGAGGAAGAAAGATGCCCACTTATAGAAGTTCCAAATCCTCAGGCAGGACAGGAAGGGCAGGACCCAACACTCTTAGTATATAGACCATGGACACCGGAAGATATCCGTAAGGCTACTGAGGGAATCCCCCATTCGAAAGTTAATTTTACGAAATTTTTAGAAGATTTACAAGGCATGAGGTTGAGTTACCACTTGAATGGGGAAGAAGTAGAAAAAGTAGTAAGACAAATTATAGGTCCAGATTGGCACATGATTTGTGGCACCTGGAATCCTCGTAATGCAGAGCTTAGACCACTCCCACATAGTGACGCGGAGTTAGACAACAGAGTGAAAGGTCTGACAGACCGAATCTCTGAGAAATGGAAACCTAGAGCAGACTGGACTTGCATTAATCAATGCATACAACAGGAAAATTAGACAATAGATGGGTACTATGCTAGATTATTAGAATGTTTTAATAATCATAGCGGTATGTCGGTTCCTGAGAACCAAACAAATGATTCCCCATATGAACAACAATTAAAAAATGCATTTTTGAAAGGTTGCATTGCACCTATTGGTAGCTTCATTACGAAGCATATGATAGACCATCGAACAGGGAGGCTACAAGCCTTACTCGAATACGCTAGACATGCTGAAAGACATTTTAATAGTAAAAAGAAAAAGAAGGTGCAAGTCTTCACTGCTGAAGACGGAGCTGAAGTATTTGTATTACAGTCAGGTAAAAAGGGCAAGAAGAATGCCCAGGGAAACAAACAGTCTGACAAACGATCAGAAGATTTTGAAGAGAGGAAAAAGAGAGGTGAATGCTTCAAGTGCGGGAAAAAGGGACATCTAGCAAGGGATTGTAGGCAAAACAAACAGGTAATTACAGAAGATAAGGGAGATGAGGACTGACTATATGATAGTGAAGATACATCATGTGAAAGTCAGAAATTATCAAGGAAAGTTACTAAACAGAAAACGAATGTAAATGTGATAGAAGGAGTAGAGGAAGTGCAAGTAGATATGGAGGATGAAGAAAGTGAAATTTTGGACTTAGCATTATTGAGCCTAGAGCTCTACTTAGCAGATACGAAACCGGAAGGTACACTTCTGGTGGAGGGAAGGGAAGTCAAATTCCTGTGTGACTCAGGAGTGTCACGGACTTTGATACACCCCTCCAAGTTACCAGAACAGTCCGAATCACCTGATTATATACACTAGTAAAAGCCGCAAATGGACAGCTATACCAGGAACCACTTTCCCATGATATAGCAATAACTGACCCTGTTTCAGGTATGACCCAGAGAAGTAAAATTGTTTCTGCAAAGTGTCCAGTAAACCTATTGGGCAGGGACCTTATGCAGATATTTTGCATAGCAGTAGTTCCAACTGTACAAGGTATGGAGGCACAGAGACAAATGGATACCTTTGTAGTGCGATCGGAGGGTGAAACTTTTTACTGGTACAGCCAGGACCTAGTCACGACTGGTCCAGGAGCAGTAACCAAGGAACTGATGAACGTAGCCATCAGTAAAGCCCCCTCCCTTGACACTGATCGAAAGCATTTGTTACACTGTACTCTATACTACTGTACTACACCAGGACCTGATAGAGAGTATGAGCAAGAATTGTTTAGAAATCGTGCAACTAGATTGGTTTTGCGTACTTTGTACTGGGATACTAAGGGGAACAGTGCAGTTAGCTGTTCGTTACCTCAAGAATTCCTTGCATTGTATAGATCAAATCGGTTACCACATGTCAGCTTGACAAAGAAGAAAAGTGTCAAATGGGCAGACTTACGAGAAAAAGTGACAAGATGGGAGAAACAGACTGATTTAGAACTATCAGAACAAGGGATACAAAAACAAAAACTGAATTGGTTGACACAGACACATCCAGCTGTACACTTGCAATCTAGCGAGGACAGCTGATTAGCGTTCTTATTAGAAGAAGAAAAGGCTTTATGTGAAATTCCAACAACTCTTTGGTCAACAGGCAAGTCAGATGTAGGACTTATTTGAACAGCAGGACCAGTTACAATTACCCCAAAGTCAGCTTTTAGACCACAGAAAAGACAATAACCTTTGAGAAAGGATGCAGAAATAGGAATTAAGCCTATAATAGCAGCATTACTCAAAGGAGTACTGGTAGACTCTCCTGATTCACCATGTAATACACCCTCATTTCCTGTTAAAAAAGCAAACGGGAAATGGTGGATGGTACAAGATTTACAAGCTGTAAATAATGCAGTAATACCTAGAGCACCTACGGTGCCAGATCCACATACTTTTTTAAACGATTTAGAACCGCAACAGAAATATTTCTCTGTGGTAGATATTAGCAATGCTTTCTTTTCAATACCTATACATCCTGATAGTCAATATTGGTTTGCATTTACATTTCAGGGTAAAAGGTATACATATACTCGACTACCACAGGGATATTGTGAGAGTCCAACAATATTTGCACAAGAAATGGCTAGCAACCTGGCAGGATTTACCCCACCGGTAGGTAGTCAAATTCTACTTTACGTAGTTGACATCTTGCTAGCAGCCCCCACCCAGCAACAGTGCAGGGAGGATACTGTAGCATTATTGAAATTTTTAGCAACACAAGGACACAAAGTAAACAAAAGTAAGTTATAACTTTGGAGAAAACAAGTTAGATACTTGGGATATGTAATATCCAATGAAGGTAGAATACTAGATGAGGAAAGAAAAACAGCAATTTTGCAAGCACCCAAACCAACAACCAAGAAAGAAATTATGTCTTTCTTGGGTATAACTAATTTTTGTCAGAGTTGGATACCAAATTATGCTTTGGAATCTGCTCCACTGACTGACTTGATATATAAGACACCAATGGCAGCACAAGATATCTTACAATGGACACCCGAAGCAGAAACGTCTTTCTGCAGGTTGAAGCAGTTGATAGCTTCTTCATTAGTTTTAGGACTTCCAAATTATCCCAAACAGTTTTTTCAGACCATAGATTGTAAGCAAGGATATATGACGTCAGTAATGACGCAACAACATGGGGATAAGCAATGCCCCATATCCTATTATTCATCACAGTTAAACTCAGTGGTGCGATCTTTGCCTCACTGTGTACAAGCAGTGGTTACAGCTGCAATGGCAGTACAGGCTTCGGCCTCAGTGGTGTTATTCCACCCTCTCACATTGAGAGTGCCTCATGCAGTTGCAATAATTTTACTGCAAGAAAAAGTCGCATACCTTTCCCCTGCTAGACATCTTTCGTGTATGACTATACTGCTGAGCCAACCTCATATGACAATTGAATGATGTACAACATTAAATCCATCAACACTACTCCCAACTCCTGCGGATGGCACACCACACAGCTGCCTACAGGAAATTGAACAGTTAGCTTTACCTAGACAAGATCGCACAGATATGCCCTTGGATAATGCCGAGGTGACATATTACGTGAATGGCTCATGCAGAAGGGGTCCTACAGGGAAGAATCTGGTAGGATATGCAGTAGTTACAGACACTGAAATTTTAGAAGCTCAATCCTTACCACACAAGTTATCTGCACAAGCAGCAGAATTGATAGCTTTGATGAGGGCATGTACTCTAGCAAAAAACAAGTGTGTGAACATATATACTGATAGTCAGTACGCTTTTTCTACAGTACATGTATTTGCACAACAATGGAAAAATAGAGGAATGATAACATCCAGTGGAAAACCTATTAATCATGCGCAATTTATTTTGGAGTTATTAGAATCTATTCAGTTACCTACCAAAGTAGCTATTTGTAAATGTGTAGCTCATACAAAACAGCAGGATAAGATTTCAAAAGGCAATGCATGAGCTGATGCAACTGCAAAGCAAGCAGCCTCAGACTCAGAAACTTTACTTTTGAATGAGGAATTACAACCCTCTGAGATTTTAGATTTAGACATGTTAAAAACAACGCAGACACTTACTACAAAAGTGGAGAAACAAAAATGGGTAAAACGAGGTGCAATTCTTGAGAATGGACTGTATATTTCCAAAGAAAGAAAACCGATATTGCCGTCTAATTTATTTAGATATGCAGCTTTGTTGAGCCATGGGCAGTGCCATGTCTCAACAGGGGGGATGGTACAGTTAGTAAACCGAATATTCCAAACATACGGATACACAAACTACACAAAAAATTTTTGTGCAGCTTGTCATACTTGTAACAAGCACCATGCACAAGGAGCATTTAAAACCAAGCAAGGAAGTTTTCCTATACCACCATACCCATTCCATACTATTTGTATGGATGTCATAGAATTGAATAAATGTGAAGGGAAAAAGTTTTATTTAGTTATTGTAGACATGTTTTCTAAATGGGTAGAAGCTTTTCCAACCAAAAACCCGGATGCAGCAACAGTGGCGAAAGCCCTGATAAAAGAAGTAATCCCTAGATTTGGCATTCCGGAAAGGATTTATAGTGACAATGGCACACATTTTGTAAACCAGACAATCCACCAACTAGGTAGATTTTTTGGTATCTCCTTAAAGAACCATTGTGCCTACCACCCACAGTCAGCAGGACTGGTGGAAAGGTACAATGGTACCCTAAAAAGCAAACTTAGGAAGCTAGTAGTGGAGACCCAAAAGAATTGGATATACTGTCTGCCTTTAGCACTGCTGAGTATGAGAACGGTTCCAAATGTAAAGGGTTTGACTCCCTTTGAAATGTTTTTTTTGGGAGAGCATATTATGTGCCTCAGTGGAAAGCTCTCATGCCTGCAGAGCAAGAGGCTGACAGTTCATTAGCTAGTTATATGAGGAAACTGTTAACAAATAAATCTGTTTTGTAGTTTAAGTCTTTTTCAGATAAGAAACAGACCAGACCGGTGGAAGTAGTCTTGGATCCTGGGACATACGTTTGGGTGAAAGTGATGAAAAGAAAGAATTGGGCGAGTCCAAAGTGGGAAGGACCGTACCAGGTTCTGTTGGCAATGCCTACTGCAGTTAGAGTGGCCGAGAGGACGTCCTGGGTTCATTTGACGCATTGTAAACCGGTAAAGAACTTTCAACTTGATAAAAACTTTGTGACTGATACACAACCAGACCAAGATGGCCAAAAACAAAGCGAATAGAAATTTAGATCAACCCCAGAGATGTTGCATAATCATTTTGTTGAGTGTACATTTATTGACTGTAATTGTGACAATTTTCCTCTTGTTGTGGTTTATCCTACACACAACCACACAAGTGAAAGTGGGAAGGCATGATGAAACGTCTATAGACTGGCATCCAAATTTTAACACATACCTAGCCATGAAGCGTGTATATGCAGAGACTATGAACATTTCAAATTGCTGGGTTTGTACAGCCATACCAACAGCATATGGAGGACTGATAATGTCCGCTGTCCCTTTGGGGATAAATGAGACTTGGGAGAATTTACTTTTCGATACAGGAACTGTGAGATCACAGGACAAAATAGCTTTATTTTTACCTGTCACACAAAAAGGAGTTGTATGTTTCTATAAAAATGACACCCTCCAGGTGGGCTGGAGCAATTGTAATATAACCATATCTTACCGATGTTATATTAAGAATGGTAATGGCAATACTTTTTGCAATACTAATTATGACTCGTATTTGAACTCATTGAAAACAACTATGAATGACATTCGCAAAAATCCAGTTTTGTTTAAACAATTGTCAGTTATAGATCAGAAAATGTTTCATGCTGATGCATATTAGTACTAAAGTAGAAAACTGTTATTTTATTTGTGGGGAAAAAGGCATATAAATGGTTACCTGAGAATTGGTCCGGCAGTTGTTTTTTGGGTTATTTGGTTCCGGCAATAAGACATACTGCAGAATTACCTTTGGGTAAGATATGAAACGTGAGAGAAGCAGCCCGAAAACCCGAAGGTCCAGTTGAAAAACCTGTGAATCCAGTTGGAAAGATCGAAGCTGGCTGGAAAGACCACAATTCAGTAAAAGACAAAAGCGAATTGACTCATGTGGACTTGAGTGACAGTGTTATATCCTGGGCAGGAATATTCCCAGCCTATGGAGCAGTCAAATCGATCTGGGAGCTGAGGAAGTTGTCAAAACTTCTCGAAGTAATGAGTAATGCAACTTTTTCCGCCCTAGAACTGGTGACTGATGAACTGAATGCAATGAGAACTGTTGTGCTACAAAATCGAATGGCTCTTGACTTCACCCTAGTGGCGAGAGGTGGCACGTGCGCGCTTATCAAAGAAGAATGCTGTGCTTATATTCCTGACAATCGTCATGAGATCCATAACCACCAAGAGGTAATTCAGCAAGTATCAGCCATGACTGAACCAGACCAAAACCCACTGATGGACTTTTTCCAGAATCTGTTTGGGGGGTGGTGTTCAATCCTAATGAATATTCTGATTGCCATTTGCGTGGGTATACTCCTAATAGGAGCATGTGTTTGCTGTGGAATTCCCTGCATGAAAAGATTAATCAAAGATTTTATTGATGTATCTGTTACTGAAACTTTGTACCAAGATATTGAGATTGAAAGATTGATCTCAGATGACATTTTTTCTGAAGTATAGATTGAATGACTCAACTAGCTGAAACTCCTAAGTGGAAAAGGCTAGGAGATGAAATGACACTATGCATACTTCAAAATAGAATAAAAAGTATTAATAGGGGGGAAAATGTTAGGAAAATGTGTATTTGAATATATGAGAAATGCTAGTTTAAAAGAAAAGTAGTATATAATTCATTTTATTCTATTAATCATATAACAGTACAGATTAATTCATGTGTAAATGTAAGTAGTTTTTGAAACTGCAGTGTGGCTTAAAGCAAAGCTGATCCTTGACCCTGGCAGAATGCTAGCTTAGCAAGTTTTCATGTTTATGCTTTTTACAAGTGATTATCTGCTGGGTCAGGAAATTAAATGTGTGAAATAATGAAATCTTCTGCTCTTTCCTGTTGGAATGATTTGGCCTTGTATATGTGTTACTGAGATAGCACGCAGCTGTGTGAGAAAGTGTAACAGAGAACAAAGACGTGTATTAAAAGACTGAAGCTGCTATTGTATTCGAACTGATATGAAACCTTGAAGTAGTAACTTTACAGAAAGACATTATGTCTGACCAGCTGGATAGCAAGGCCATATTGTATCTAGAGGAAAAGTTTTTTTTAAAATATACAGCATCAACAGTTTTATGAATAGAGGACTGTAAGCTAAAGTGATGTAGATGCCCTGTGACATATCACGTCAGTAAGGTGGGCATAGCTTAAATGTTAAACCTATATAAAATTGTGTGCTTCCTGTTTCATGTCAGACAAAATTCTGTACTTGTACATTTTTTGCCTCCTGGTGTACACTAGTAAACTTTTTAACCTGAACCTCCTGTGTATTGAAATTATATTTTATTTAACATATACATATCTACATATATATATATATATATATATATATATATATATACACACATATATGCATATATATATATATATATATATATATATATATATATATATATATATATATATATATACATACATACATATATATACACAAAGAGATCTACAAATGGCCATATATATGATGCACTATACAGATGTGTAGACATACATATGTATAAATATATATGTATGTACATGTAGACATATATCAACATATGTATATGTATATATCCATATACCTGTCATGTGTAAACATCATGGAATTGTATACATTCCCAGATGTATCTCACTGTATGTATCTGATATGTGTATATTTAGATATAACAATATATGTGATGCAACAGTAATATCAATAACAAGTACTACAAAATTGTGGAAGGCAAAGCAATTGTTCAATACTTTTCAATATGTGTAGTGACAGATATATTGGAAAAACAACAACTGTCTTCACAGCTCTCATGTTGTAGTGGCTAACTGTTGTGACTATAGTGTACAGGGTCCTGGGTGCAATACCCGCAAGGGCTGTTTATTTTATTGTTGGGCAGAGCAAGGTCTGCTGGATACAGAGAGGTTAAGGCAGTTTTGAGCAGCTTTAAGTGGGTTTGTGCAGGTTTGCGAGAAGCTAAGTGGTGTTAAGCTACGGTTAAATGTAGGGAGTGCTTACACCATGTAGGCTTTGCTTATCAGTGCACAAATCTGCTTCATTGTTAAATTGCAGCAATGCTAACACCTGCTAAGCATGGCTTAGCCCTGGTAACCAGTGCT
Organism: Protopterus annectens; assembly: GCF_019279795.1. Lineage (NCBI taxonomy): Eukaryota > Metazoa > Chordata > Ceratodontiformes > Protopteridae > Protopterus > Protopterus annectens. Next base: position 1,715,444,014 of record NC_056743.1, on the reverse strand, counting down.
CACATCCCAGTCTGATAACAAAGCAGGGTAATGACATCTTTAATAACTGTATGTAATGCCATGTACAATACATGCGTCTATGTGCTGTAATTACAGTAGCAAGGGGTGTGAGTGTCATGTCTGGGACACACAAGTATTTAGGACCTGTACAGCACTGTTATCTGTGTGAATGTCTTACATATAAGGGTACTACCCCAGCTTACGTGCTGTCACACTGGCATGTAGTGTATCATGGTGGTACTACTGTTGACAGTGCTTTCCCAGGCAAGAGTAGATTGTTAAATGTGGTACCAGCAACAAGCACACCTGCAGGCATAGCTGGACTCTGAGGCCTCACTGTCATGTTCCTGGTGTGTGAGCTGTGTCACAGTATATATCTCCTACTGGATAATGATCTGACATGTGGAATGTAACTGTAGGCTACCGTCTGTACAGCACATGTCAGTGAGGACTTCTAACATGTAGTAATGGCATACATATTGCTGTCAAATATCTATCTATCAACACATTCCTCCTACTGCATAGCTACTTGCCAAGCTGATGTCTGTCAGTCCCTATACAGATGTGCAGATGGCAGGTATCCAACTTGAATACGTACAGGCAACATATGCTCGACTGACACTGACATGTCTGCCTAGCTGTGTTATAACTGGCACTTATAGGAGACAACACCCTGTACGCACCACATGCCACGGGTACCTCCACTACACTACCACAGTCAACAGAACATGCTTGGGTACAGGTCTCCATCACAGACACTAACCATGTGTTGTAATACATGTTGCATACATGTCAACTGGATCATCACAATGGCTATTTGCAGGAGGCACACAGAGGATTGGCTGATGCATGTCACTCTCACCCTGAGGGTTACCTCAGAGGTGTCTGTCAATAGATTGCCTGCTGGCACATGGCAGGTGGCATGATACCACTGTACATACATCCCCTACCCTCCCATCTCTCCATGGACAATAGCCAGGTACACACCTATGACCACCTGCAGTGATGCACCCCAGTACTGACACATGTGTACGTGTGCATTACTGAGGATAGCAGTGTCTGTGTATTAGTGTGTGCAGCCTACATGTAACACATTGGACACACTGACAAGTTAGATAGCACCAGTAGGCCCAGGTCTCTTGGATGTGTGTCTGCCTGTTATGTGTCTGTTAATGTATATATGATGGTATGTCACACTATGTATTGTCCATATACAACCAATACATGGCCCATTACCATACTGTACATGTTTGTGGATGTTCTGCATGCAACATGTAACCTGGAACACATCTCACTCTACATGCTGTGTGGTGTGTGCAATGAAAGCCACACACTTCAGTAGCACTACATACCTAGGTAGGGGTTTACTCCCAGTGTTGCCAAGTAAGTGTGTGTGTTTATGTGGGTGGGTCTACATCAGGTTGCTGATTATACATTTCCTAGCAGGTCACCTGTCCATGTGGCACAGGCAATACCTGTTATACAAACCTATGACATATGTGGTCAATTGTACCCCGGATATGTCACAGCCATCATGTCACCACAGTGCCATACCCCTTGTGGAATATGACTGCAGAGCATCCTTCTGCTGACACATGTAAACCTACGACACAAATGGATAACATTATGGATACCACAATCACTCAGTGTTACTAACAGCAATAATGCATCATTGCTGGACATCTACACTACCTGACATGTATGCATTAAACATTGCTCCTAACAACATGTTACACTGCAGTACATTGGTACACTGTAGTACAGTCACCGTGTGCATCAGAACCATATTAGCCTGTCCCTGCATCAATGTTATGGATGACAGGGATGTGGCAAAGGTATCATCATATGCACAGGGTGTGTTGTTGGCTAGCCAGAGACCAAGGACGGGCCATACATTTGACACCATGTGTGTGGGTGAAGGGTGTAATAAGTTGAAATGGGTATGGTGATGTGGTGTGTATAGGTATGGGGTTGACCTAGGTGTGTTTGTATAGTGTGTGGGTATGCATGCACACAGTTCTGTCATGTGGCTGCCCTATACAGGTGTTTTTTGGACAGCTGCAGACCATACCTGGCAGGGTGTGCAGTTCACCACCTCCGGCCATGGACACGCAGACTGTGCCTGCCAGTGGTTCCATGCACATGTCCAGGTACAGGCCACAATGTGCTACTCTCCTCTGATGATGACAGATATCCACTGGAACCAGGTCCTTTCTGGGACTGGCCAGGGCCATGTGCATGTAGCCTGCTGTGGTGTGGTGTGGACAGCGCCCCCCTTTAGTGCTGGGGCTGTCCTAGCACATCCACATTGACCACCAGCTGTTGGTGGTACTGGCCTATGTCCACACGGCCATTGCCGGACTCCCACCACATGTTCAAGCACGAACAAACCACAGTCAGTGAGGCCCACCATCTCACCCAACCATCTATCCATGACCTCGGTATAATCACGGAGGGCACCAGACAGTTCATGGAAATTGTCACTTGCAGATGTGAGAGCAAACCTCTGCAGCCTCAGGCCCTGTCTGGTGTACAGTAATATGTACCTGCACCCCCATGACAGTCTGAAACATGCACCTGGTGGTACCAGTTGTGGAGCTTCTGCCAGGGGCATGATGACCAGTGGCCCTACCATGAGCACCCTGGTACATGTGCCTATCTGGTGTTCTGCCGGACATCTGGCTATGTCTGCTGTGATCAGACACAGTAGGCATGGATACCACACACTCCTGTGCACTGCCACCAACCACCTACTGTCCCTTTACTATGGCCACTAGTGATGGTGTATGTATAGGCACTGTAACTGTGTGCAGGGTTGGGGTGGCTAAGAGGGGGATGTCAAACAATGGTGCAGTTTTGGCCCCTGCCAACCCCGCCTGTGTCTCAACAGTACTATCATCATCTTCAGTATCTGTACGGACACTAACATCAGATTGCGTGCAGGAGGGACCCTGACCCACATTGTCACCTGTGGGGGAAAACAAGAAACACACTTTAAGACCTGTACAGCATTGCATAACAGTACACACATACACACACACACACACACACACACACACACACACACACACACACACACACACACACACACACACACACATTCCACCTTAATACCTACCTGTCTGTGATTTTACAGACAGTCCCACGTTTATTCACATAAGTTCCCAATCTTGCATCACACTTGGTAACATACATTCATTAATACCACTCATTAAAGTATCAGTCCTCTCAATGCCCAGTCAAGTGATTACAACACAAGACCTTTTACTCCTTTACCTCCTTGACCTGAGTAGAATAGGTTTTACATGGCCTCACTGCTATCATTCAGTGTACATCCTGTGTATGTCCGGACATCATGAGCATAGCCCCTATATGTAGGGGGCTACTACATTCACTCCATAATGTCACACACTGGAGTGTCATGTGTAAGTATTGCTCAGTACATGCCAGATGTGCTGCTCAGTCAACCTATCATGTGACAGCTGTAATATATGGATACACACCCTGGTGATGCCTAGTAATTCCCCAATGCATCTGTAGTGCTACATACATGGACTGTCATTCACCTCTCTGCTGATTGCAATATTAAGGGTACACCTGGTGTCTACTTCCCTCCCAATGCATGTTCCATGCTACAGACCTTATTATACTATCAGCTGTCCTGTGATTACATATCAGACAAGTATTCCTGGTGTGTCATGTGTCAGTCCATGTACTGCATGATGCCAAAGGGAAGTACTGCTGTATGAACAACCCCACAATCACACATGTGCATAGATGGTCACCCACACAAACACACACACACACACACATGTACACACATGTCCTACATGCATCAACCTACCTCCACTCCACCAGATTGCACCTACAGACAAAATAACCCCCCACCCACATACACACACACACACACACACACACACACACACACACACACACACACACACACACTCACATACAGGTGAGGTTGCATAAAGATAGTACACACAGTGTTATCTATCAACATGCATAACATAGGGTACTCAACAGCCTGCAGCGCAGCTATAGTCAATCCATGCTAGCAACAGTATACATGTGTGTGATGCATGGGCTGTGTTAGAAGGTGATGCCCCTTCCCTGGAAGACACTGCACACATGTACACAGTATTGTTGTGCACCTGTTCTGCACCTTGCCATGTACTGCGCACCAAACCTCACAGGTGTACCACCCATTGCTGAATGTGTAGCACTGTGTCAATTATGTGTGCTGTAATGCTCACAGCCCCTGTGTTTTTCAGCGACACATACCTGGGATGAAATGTAGACAGATGTCATTTGTGAATGCTTGATGTCTGGTTTACAGATCTCAACATCAGCGGAACATGTGTGACCAATCCAATATTATTACACTGACAACTGTCAGACCATACCATGGCTATGGGGAGTGTACACACCCTTATTGATATGATGCAGTCTTCCTTGATCTGCCATGGGACCACTTTACTGCATATATTAGCAGTACATGAGCTTGATATATGGCATATGTCCTGTACATTCACATGCAGTGTCTAAGAAAGGTGTTAGGTGTGCGGCGGATGCTGGCCGCGATGCATAAACTCTGTGTGTGCATATGTGTGCACGCCCTTATCATGATGGTTTGTTGCACCTATTGTTATGTGTACTACAGCAGTCACTATTCCTGGTAGGGTTATACTAGCATGGGCCATCTGCATTTGCCAGTATATGGTCAGTCTGCCGTACACATGTCCCCCAACTCTGCATGATTGCAAGGTCTACTCATGTGCACATCTCTTGGTGTTCACACACTGCTGTCATTATTGCTGTGGGGGTGGGTTACATCTGCCACAGTTCCTGAAACTGACTGTGTGCAGATACAGCCATTCTTAGCATCCTTAGGATCCCTGCTGCAGTGCACTGGTGTATCATGCTGACATACCCTCCCCACCTTCACTCACACATGCGTGTCAGTTTGCAGTGTCCCATACACTGAACACCACGTGTTACAGCCTAGTCCCAGCTAATAATGTGGATCACAGTAATATTTTATGCTATGGTGTAGATCTGTAAGAGTTGCTATTGTAATACTGGTAAATACACTGTTGTTGCACTGTATAAGGGTGATGTTTCACACATGCCCCTACTGTAGGCCATGTGACCCACCATTATGTTAAAATCATTTCACAATGAGAGGATGTTAGTTATCTTGCAGGTGTCTGACATACCCTTCCGATACTCCATCATGTTCACCACTGTGATGCAGTGCATTTAACAGAAACAGTATGTGAACATGTACAGCATGCATTATGGGTAGGCATGTTAGATGTGTGCATTGAATATACTATAGCTATTATATGCCCGGTGTATTGGCAAACATCAACATAAACCATACTCACCAGCTACAGGCTGCTGCCTTGGTGGTATATCAGAGGGACCTACATAAGACTGTGAGAGATGCGATGTCAGTGGCCACAGCTGTGGCATTGCTACAGGGTGGGTGCAGCATTACAGTACATCAACAGTATAAGTCAACAATACTACCACTTATGCACATCTGTTTATTAGTACTATGCAGCAACAAACTATATATATGACATGCCAGATATGCATGATCTACCTGTACAGATGCAGATGCATACACAACAGTGATCTGTTGATGTGCCCTGTGGCCTTACCTGCATGCTCCTTGCTCCTCAGCCAGTGTGTGGGTAGCACCCACCTTCATAATGGTGTCTGCCAGTTGTTGAGTGTGTTGATGGGCAGGTGCCACGAGGCTGACAAGGAGCTCCGCAACACGTCAGGGGGGATGGATGGCATGACCCCTCTTGTTGCGAAGTAATCCCCCTGGACTGCAGCAGCACGCTGACGGGCATTGCGAAGTAGGTCAGTACAATAATGCCGGAAATGCTCATAACTGTGGTTATGCAGGCTGACATCACTGACCCTGTGGGCTAGATCGTTCCACAAGGTGGTCCACTCCTGCTTTTCATGGGTGGTCCTGTCAAACAGGCCAGGATAGTGCTGCATTAGGTAGTTCAACACAACCTCATTTTCTGTCACTGAATATGCAGGTAGGCGGCCATGGGACATCTTGCCTGAAAGACATAAAGATGGAAACAGGTCTGAGCAACTCATACAGCAAGGGTACCATAGTTCTTAATGCACATCTCTGTCACCCCCCCACCATATCAGTGGCAACAAATTGTTCACACAACTCAATAGGTAATGCTACAGCTTACCTACCAGTGGGACATATATTTTATTGTACCACACTTTGTGCTATACGTTTGTAGCCATGTTCCCTGTGTGAACACTATCACTGCTGGCCTGTTACGGACTATTTCAACTGCATGCCATTGTCAGCACCACTATGGTTCCATTTATGCATGTGGTATGCTTGCTATGTGATTGCTACATATCTGACATTCTGTGTTATTGGGGATATCTATGCATGCTGTTGGACATGTTCCAGGATTGTGTGGACTATTACTACACACATATGTTCTATAACAGTGACACAATAGCATGTTTAGGGAATAATTGTTAGCAGAACCACCTCTCCAACCTCATCTGGCCATGTTACCAGGCCACATCACATGTGGGACCCACCCTGGGGCCTCCTCATCTACTGGTCCAGCACTACCTTCAGGTGGAACCACCTCAGGGGATGTTGTCCTCCCCCCAGGGGCACACACAAACATGATCCTGTCACCCAAGGTCAGGGCCAGGGTCTGTTCCATAGGGGGCTCCACAGACACTAGTGAAATATGCTACATCATCTTGAGGCACTCAGTAAACATCCACAGGGTCCACATGCTCCTCCTGCTCAGCCTCCAGGCCAGGCACCTTCAGGGCCATGGACTGCTGTTGTGAGTAGCAATGGGTGGGAGGCTTGTCCCCATTGTTTCCATATGGGGGCCCATGGGGCTTCCACATCACAGACCACACACACCAGCCAGGGTGTTTACCTACCACATGTGTCATATACCACCCCTGTAGGCTGTCCTCTATATCTACCAACCTGAACTACCTACATAAATATACCTGCCATCCTTCCCTATATTCCCATTCCCTACTTCACAGACAAGGGCAATGTGGTCCCAACAAGGGGTTCACGTGACATACCCATCCATGTTGCACACACTTACAGCTGTATATATCTGTGTGTATTGCTATGTGCACTGTTCCCTCACACATAGCATGCAGCACTGTGGTGGTAATATAGGGGACATGTATTTACATATATATATATGTGTGTGTGTGTTTGTATATATGTAGACATACCAATATATATATATATATATATATATATATATATATATATGTGTGTGTGTGTGTGTGTGTGTGTGTGTGTGTGTGTGTGTGTGTGTGTGTGTGTGTGTGTGTGTGTGTGTAGATATATATTATGTTGTATATATGTGTTTATATATATATGTCTACATATGGGTATCTGTATATCTGTAGACATACATATATATATATATATATATATATATATATGCACACACACATATACATACCTATATATGGGGTACATTCAGACATCACGTCCACAATCTCTAACTCTCCTTCCTGCACAGCTTCTCTGTTCTGCCTTGCTACAACACAGACAGGTGCCACATATGGACACAGCCTAACATCAGGGGGGTATATATAGGGCCAGATTACAGGTAAACCTATTACACACAGATGGCATTTCAGTATGCTACAATAAATGTTAACCTGAGTGTCCTGCAAGTGGTGGGCTCTGGAACCCACGTCTCCATCATTATGGCATTACTTCCACCACCAGCTATTGGCCACAGTAATATATATCCTTTCCATTACACAACACACACTATATTGGCTTACATCTTGTCAATCAGCGCTGTTCTGCACAGTTGACAGGTATGGCCCACTACCCACAGGGACAGACTCTAATGTCCATAGCAGTTGTTCAGCTGCAGATCATTACAACAGCAACACCTGATGGCACATACATATCATTCCACATCATCTACCCCAGTATTTTGGACCAAGTACTACAGTCAATTGCATGCATATATACCTCCCATACCTGTTGTGGGGATAAGGTCTGTTGTGGAAAGTGTCCTTGTAGGAGGTTTTTTTCTCTCTCCTTAGCTTTGGCCTTAGTCTGCTTCCTTTGTTTCTGTTTTTGGTGTGGTTGTGGTTCTGGTTTCAGTTCTGGATCTTTCTGTTTTCTGTTTTCTCTTTCTCTCTCTCTCTCTCTCTCTCTCTCTCTGTCTCTCTCTCTTTCTCTCCAGTAAATGGATCGAGTTGCTTGGAATATATTGCAGCATGGCTTTTCTGGGTGATGCACATGATCAGGTGATGGCCTCTTCACCAATCAGTGTCCTCCACTTGCTACCTTTATGCAGCATGCTGTGTAGTACTTCCAATTACCACTGTCATGGCAACCCACTACTATAAATCCCTACATCATGTGGGCATGTTCCCTTAACCTTTCCTGTATGGTGGACATCCTTCTTGTGTGTGGGCAGCAGTGTTACAGACAGCAGGTAGCAATACCTCTTACAAGTGAACTTGCACACTCAAGCCAACTACATATTTGTATGAGGTTCCAGAACTACAGAGTGTGAGTACTGTTGTTGTATGCATTGTATAACACCAGTGTTACAGGGTTTGTGTGTACATACTAGTTTAACATGGACTGCAGTCTGTCTGCATACATCTCAACTGTGTGCCTATCCACTTGATGGCCAGAGGTGTGCATGTTATGTTTTGCCTGTCCACCACGCAGGTCTTGTGTCAGATATATCACTGGCTGTGTGTTTTGTGTGTGTGTGTGTGTGTGTGTGTGTGTGTGTGTGTGTGTGTGTGTGTGTGTGTGTGTGCGTGTGTGTGTGCGTGTGTGTGTGCGTGTGTGTGTGTGTGTGTGTGTGTGTGTGTGTGTGTGTGTGTTGAGTGCTATCAGTACATGGCTACATCCATTTGTGTTTCTGACTTTATATTCCTGACTAAGGGTATGTTGCAGACTATCCTGTAACACCAGCAACTTGCTTAGTGTATGACAACACTATTTCACATATGGGCCTGTGTTCCACCTTTGTCCTCCATTTACATACCAGGCTTTGTCCATATGACATGCTGTCAGGGGTTGTTATGTAGTGGCCTGTGAGTATGTCATGCTGCCATTCCTGCCATCAGTCCACTGCAGTTGTGGCCCCCAGACATATTGTGGGGTTGTGTCCATATATGTGTGGGCTTCATCTGCACAATACATGTGTACCCTTATGCAGTCCAGAGGTCAGTGCATGTAACAGTGGTACATGACCCTGTATGTCAGTCTATGGGGGGATGCACCATAATTAACCTAGGCTGTTACAACATGTGAGGGGTATAAGGGGTAAGCTGCCTTAAGGTATCTGGAAATACATTACCATACAATTCACCCTGGATAAATGCAGCCTTACTGCTTCCTGCCATACAGACTGTTCTGTTTGTCAGTGTGATTGTGATGGTTTCAGTTATACCTTGTTTTGTAACAGATACATCCCATTGTGTCAACTGAAGTCTTTATCCCCTAGGGATTGTGTAGAGAGTGTAGATAGAGGCTGCTGGACTATACACCTGCATTACTTACTGTTGATTGATTGTAATCCTGTGGCCCAGTCTGTCTTTACTGTTGTACTACTTGAAGGTCTTGGTCTGGACAGCAACATAAGTAATGCTTTCTGGAATACTGTATTAATTGATCTGTTTGAGAGTTGCATTATTCTGTTTATATGTATTTTGGAGTCTAAACAGCTGTATGACATGGCTATACAACTGTAATAGTACACAAATAAAGCTTTCTCATGTATACAAACCTGTTTGTGGTGTTATACCCTTTGACCTCTCTGTGGGTATATGTTTTGGACAACAATTGTCTTTTGTATGGGTGACTCATACAGTGTCCAGTTGGTAAAGTGGAAACTGTAGGCATATTGGCTGTTCCATATGGTGTGCACCCTCTAAACATATATCTTCCTAGACATATATCTATGTGTGTATGTGTAGTTACATATATATATCTATATATATATATATATATATATATATATATATGTATATATATATATATATATATATATATATATATATATATATATATATGTGTGTGTGTGTGTGTGTGTGTGTATATGGGATCCGGACACATGCTCGACTAGCATATGTCTGAATCAAAAAACATTGAACACACATACGAAAGCCAACATTGAAAAGCTTCCGTGTATGTGTGCCTTTTAAATAGATTGGACTACAGTGCGGAAAGGAAAATTCCTTTTCTCCACTATTGTACAATCTCAGAGTGAGAATATTAAAGTAGGGGGGGTTGGGGGGTGCAGGGGGGGGCAAAGTTCTGCCTGGAGAAACATAGATTTTTTTTTTTGAACTACACATACAAGGAAGTGCTTTTCGATGTTAAACGCTTTCGTGTATGTGTGTTCGATGTTTTGTGATTCTGACACATGCTAGTCGAGCATGTGTCCTAGATCCATATATATATATATATATATATATATATATATATACCGTATTTCTTTCTAAATAAGACCTAACGAGAGAATAAGGCCTAGCATGGTTTTTCCAGGGTGGTCATAATATAAGCCCTACCCCAAAAATAAGCCCAAGTTAATATCGTCAACAACAAACAATGGACGTGTTGAATAATATTATTGACAACCGTTGACTGAGGTTATCGTACTCTGCTTGCCATTTTCAGACCATGCGGACATCCAACTTCTCTTTGTAAAAAGTCATAAGACTCTTTCTCTGGGAGTCCTCCACGATTCTTACTGTAACTCTAATCATCACTCACACTTGACAGTGAGATCCTTGGCCCATAAACCCATGCAGGTGTACTTTGATCTGTCAAAGTACAGACAACGCACGTAAAACACGTGGTAGTGTCGTCTCTTCATAACTGGCGCCATTTTGTTTTGCCACTCCGGTCGCTAAGTCTTCAATTACCCCCCCCCAGACAAGATGAGTGCAAAAAGAAAAATCTATTCTGTCGAGTATAAGAAAGGAATCATGGAGAACTCCTGGGGAAAGAATCTGATGGCTTTCTTTAAGGAGAAGAAGTTAGATCTCCGAGTGGTCTGAAAATGGTGAGCAGCGTACGTTATGGGCCGATGAGGAAAACACTAAGAAGTGTTAGCGTGGATCAGGTTGGCAACCATTATTTCCTGAGCTTTGAAGACATCATCTGTGAGTGGATTGCTAACAGGAGAGCAAAGGCTTTGGTTGTGCGCAGGGCTGATATTTAAGCATTTGCCCTTGCAATGGCGCCACAGTTAGAAATATCCCTAGAAGAATTCAAAGCATCACAACATTGGCTGGATGGCTTCCTTCAGTGATATGAACTGTCTCTAAGAAGATAAACAGCACTGTTCAAGCTGGAAGATACTGAAGTTATTAAACGTGCACTTGTGTTCAAGTCCTTTGTTGATGGCATTGACTTTTCTAAATACCAGCTCTCGAACATGATTGCTATGGATGAAACTGCAGTGTTTATGGGCCAAGGATCTCAAACAACAATTGATCAGAGGGGTGCCTTGTCAATGTACATTCCCTCCACTGGTTACGAGAGTGCACGTGTTACCTGTATTTTGGCACTTCATATAGATGGAAAGAAAACCCCACCTATAATCATTAGTAAGGGCAAGAAAAATAAGATTGAAAGTGTTTCAGGCATTTACATTCTTGAAACCGAAAAAGCCTGGTGCACACAAGCAGTTATAAGGAAGTGGGTCGATGTAATGCTGCCACTTATTTTGCAAGGTGGCAAAAGAGGTCTGCTAGTCTGGGATTCAGCCAGCACTCACCGCTCTAAAGAAATGAAGAAATTCCTAGCACGGAGAAGAATAGATCAAACAATGATTCCCACAGGAATAACTGCCTATCTTCAGACTCTTGATATTGCAATAAACAAGCCATTCAAGGACCATTTGCGCATGGAACTCAATGACTACATTGAAAATAGAATGGAGAGAAATCAGCATGGAAAGTTTGTGAATCCTAGCCTGCAAGAGGTCATGACTTGGATGAAAAATTCATGGGATAAAATCACTGACAGCTCTGTTGCCAATGCACTAAGAGCAGGCTACTTGGACAAGCAGTGCTCATTTAAGGAGAGCTCTATTGCTAGGCAAGATGGATTGGGGCCAATGGTGCTACAGGAAATGGAGTTGCAAGAAATTCAGGGTGAAATTCGGGGGTTGGACACATGACAATGTTCCAGAAGAAGATGACATGACTGTATTTGAATAACTGTGAAAGCCAAGGTGCAAATATTTTGAAGTTGAAATGTTTGTTGCACTGTTTATGTAGAATTCTCACACAACTGTCAAGCCATTATTAGAACTGTTGTCCCATAATAGAAAAGTACGAAATAAATGTCAATTTTTGTACATGAATAAATGTCGATTTTTGTTCATGAATAAATGTCGCTTTGTGTTCATTAATAAATGTAAATTTTTGTACATGAATAAATGTCGATTTGTGTTCATTAATAAATGTCAATTTTTGTACATGAATAAATGAATAAAGGTAGATTGTTTTATGGTGTGGGTAAATAAGGCATCCAATGATAATAAGCCCTAATGCGTATTTTGGCGGGGGAAAGAATATAAGACCCGGTTTTATTTTCGATTTTCGGGGAAATACGGTATATATATATATATATATATATATATATATATATATATATATATATATAAATATACACACACACACACACACACACACACACACACATACACACACACACACACACACACACATACATCTGCATGTTTAAATACATTTCCTGTACTGTTGAATGCCTGTGCTGAATGATATGTTTGTAAAAACATCAGGGTTATGTATATCTGACATCGCTTAGTGGTAAATCACTTTGGCTATGGTGTGCAGGGTTCTGGGTTCGAGCATTGCAGAGGCTGTTTATTTTGTTGCTGGGCAGAACAAGGGCCGTTGGATACAGAGTGAGTGAGTGGACACTTTTAAGCAGTTGTAAGTGGGTTTGCACAGGTTTGCATGGAGGTAAGCACTGCTAACTTCTGGTTACAGTTTCTCATACTCAGTTAGCTTCTAAATTGCTTAACCTGTGTAGGGATTATTTACCCCCCCTGCAAACAAGCTTAAACCTGCTTACTGCTGCTTAAAAGTGCTTACTCCCACTTACCCCCACACTAATTCCTTTAAAAGAAATTAAAAGAATTGATAGGAAAGTGGTGAAAAAGGGGCACAACGAGGGAAAAACAGTAGGGAAAATAGCTAGGGATGTACAGGAAGGGTGTATGGAGGTCCATAGCTGCCCATTTCTTCTACAGCAACAGTTGTGCATATACACTGAATTTGGAGATAGATTTGGATACTCATACCCCTGAGAGAAGGGTGAGGACAACAATAATATGTTGTTAAGTCAATTAGACCAGATTACATGTGTCCAGTGGACACATGTGCGAAATGGACAGCTATGTATGGGGCGAAATTTTTTGGAGGGAACAGATTGCCCTTTTTTCTATTTTTTCAGGTGAGAGTGGGATGTTGGGGAGGGATAGTAGGTATATTTGGGGAGGTAGGTTGGGTAGGTTAACAGACAAGACAAACAAGATGCATACAGGGGCAGTATATGACACATGTGGGGGGTAAACACCTTGATGGGGAGGGGTGTTGGGAAATCAGAAGCCCATGAGCCCCCTAGTGGAAACAGTGGGACTGAGGTCCCCACCCATGGGCAGTCACCACTGCCCCTTCACAGCCCCGAAGGTGGCTGTGCTGGAGGGCTGAGTAGGAGAGCCAGGCCTACCCTCTAGTTGTGACACATGGCTCTCAAGCTGGTGTAGCAGATCTCCGACCTCCCTGCAGACCTCGCTTTGCACCACGACCCAGACCTGGTGATTGGTGATAGGTTCCTGTCCGTGACTGCTCCAGGGGAGGTGAGCCCCATTGCCTGAGGCGGTTCCACCCGAAGGTGGTGCAGGACCAATGTGCTGGTGCCCGGTGCCATGAGCAGCTGAGGTGGGACAGGTGGGTCCGCTGGGGCCCACATTCCCATACGTGCTATGTTGTTTAAGTTTTATCAACATATTTGGGTTAGTAATAGTCAACACATTCCAGGATTAGGTATAACAGCATGCATTGATATTCCCATTAACCCAAAGACCAGATATGGAACAGTTGCATAGCAAACAGAACACATGCATATAATGGAGCACAGTGGTAATTACAACAGCATGCAGGTACATTGATGACACCATGCCACCAATGTGGGAGTATTTCAACATAACACATGCATAGAAACAGATTTAAATAATTATCGAACAATAGGATATGTCCCAACATTAGAGTTAAGTCAGAACATACCAATCGAGTTGTGTATTTAGTTTATTGTTGCAGATATGGTGGAGGGGAGAGAAAGATGCCAATTAACAACTAGTATATTCCTGTAGTTCGCATTACTTTCCTAGCCAGTGCTGGTATCTTTACCTTACAAGTATTAGTACACTACCCTATTGCCTAAGTTTGAACAGTGGTATGGCTGTCGACAACTATATACATGAACTGGTTTTAGCTGCAGTATGCACCTCTTACCTGGTATAACTGTGGAGTAATTGTTTGTTAACACTAACTGACTGTTTCTACACATACTCCTAGATTCCAGGTTTATGTTATGCACATACCGCCATCTCTTTTTGCACACACTCTGGGCATGTCTTGACCACATGCAGGTAAACCAGGACATATTTTGACTATTGCCCTCTTAAACCTTTAGTGAATTGTACAATGACAGGTTTGTTTTCATTGACATTTTCCAAATATGTACAGGCCTGACAGTCAGTTATATGACATGAAATGCTGTCTTCATGTCAGAGATTAGCACACTCATATGCCAGGGGGACAGGGTGACAGCCGGAAGATATGGGATGATTAACTGGACATTCTGGACATTTCTGTACACTTGTGGGGTATGATTCTGCATACAGCTTACTACCACTCCCAGGATTAGAACCATGGCTGTGTCTGCTATGAATAAAATACTGTCCATCACAGTTGAGTGTGCTATATAGATATTGCTATGTATCTCTTATCTGATTTCTGTCTATAATTCTCCTGTGGTTTTACATTCTGACCTTGTAATTACAACACTCTTATACAGAATTTCCTAGACAGTTTTATTATATTGCACAATGTGGGTGACAGTGATGAGTAATATCTTATTATTCATAGTAACTGCAACACTAACAATGCCATACAATACCAGAGTAAACAGTACCAGTACAAGATATCAATATTTTATTTCTAGGCACAGTGTTCATATCTGACAGACCTGTGGGAGCAATGTTTGTTAGCACTACCTGAATGTTGCCACACAAATTACCAGATTCCACATTAGTATTATGCACATACGCCTCACTCTGTTACTGTACACACTCTGGTCACAGCTTGACAACATGGGGGTGTAGATGGCACATACCTGGTTTATTACTTTCATAATATTTTGGGGAGTTCTTAGAGTGACAGGTTTGTTCCTATAGATATCTGGTAATCAGTTGTATTTCTTGTTTGCTGCCTAAGCATCTGGGATCATCCCACTGATTTCCCGGGGGGGGGGGGCAGGGTAACAGGCAGCAGATATGAGACAATTTATTTACTGGACATTCTGGACATATCTGTACAGTTGTGGGGTATGATTCTGCATACAGCCTACTACCACTCCCAGGATTTGAACCATGGTTGTGTCTGTTAAAAATACAACAGTTCACAACTCAGTTGAGTGTGCTATTTGGATTTTGTTATCTGCCTTTTCAATGTTTTATCTCTAAGTCTCTCTCAGTTGTACTATATGACCTCTTGGTATTACAACAGTCATATACAGACATTCCTACACATTTTATTTATGTAGCACATTATGGGTAATGATGCTTAATACGACAGTACTATTAAGTGATTGCAAATCTACATTACCATATGATACCAGAGTAAACACACGCAGTCCAGCAGTTAGACCTTTATTGTCAGGCTATTATGCTTTTATTTATATACAACCTATATGAGACTGTTACTGCCATATTCTCTGGTGTATGCAGTACATGTCTTCAACAATACAGGTTATATACAGGCAATTAACTTACTACTACTTTTAGATTTATTTCCTATGACAGTACATGCAAGAGTATTACTAACCTACCTTGCATTGCAACCGCTCCAATCTATATCCATGGGCCTCCTGGTTCATATCCCTCTCACTTGTCGCTGTGAAAGACATAAGAGGAATATTTAGCCATACCTATCCATAATATATATGAGCTGGCAATTATTAAACAGGTAGTGGACTGATACTTACATACAGCTGGGCTTCCCCTGTCCTACTAGCCTCTTGGATCCACTGATCCAAGAGATCCCGCTTTTGCTGCTTCAGGTCAGCATAGTGATGCCTGACCTGCTCACCAGTTTGGGGTATGCCAGTGGCACTGGTGAGGTCACAGGCGAGACGGTCCCAGGCTTCTGCTTTGTATTGGGAACCCTGGTACTGGCCCTGCAGCAGTCTCATGTCATGGTCTTTCACAAGGAGTCCTGCCATAACTCAGGACTCCTGGATGCCCCAGCACTGCTCCCATAAGTGCATCCTCTCCAATTCCAGACATAGTGCCTACAAGGGGAAGCTACAACCATTTATGAGATGTATTCCCACCTGTTGAGTTTAAATAGGGCCGGTTTCCTGCACTTTGCCATGATTGGACAGTTTTGAAAAGGCTAGGCTATGAGCAAACCTGCTTATCTAAGGTTGGCATTTCTTATAGCGGTATACCAATGGGCAGACTGAGTTAGCTGGTCTACACATTGCTTACACCTGCTAAGCTGGTCTGTGCAATGCTTAGCATTGCTTAATATTTCAGTTTCATTATATTTGCATCATGGCATTGATTTATTATTCATTACATGTTATATATGTGTTTGGTATCCATGATCCATGTGTATGTACACTGTATGGGGTCCTTGTGTTTATTAGGAAATTTCAACACTTTATTATAATGACACCTCACATCTGGGCTTAATACAGTATTCCACTTCACATATTTATAAGTTATACAACATAAAACTGTATTTAGATTCCTTTCACATGTTCAGTCTGAATTTCCTACAGTGAGGATCTGTTTGATGATACCTCAGTCTTAAGTACTGCTGAGATGGCTTAGAGGTTAACTACTGTGACTATAGTGTGCAGAGTCCTGGGTTCAAGACTTGCAAAGGCTGTTTATTTTGTTTTTGGCCAGAACAGTGGCTGATGCATACAGAGTGCTTAAGGCACTTTTAAGCAATTGTAAGCGGGTTTGTGCAGGTTTGTGCGATGGTAAGCAATGCTAACCTTCGGCTAAATATACTTACAGAGAGTTAGCTTCAATATTACATAACCTGTCTGTGCATTGCTTACTCCCATGCAAATGGGCTTATACTCACTTACTACTGCTTACATATGCTTACTCCCGCTTACTACTACTACTCCCGCTTAATTATGCTTACACTTGTTACTAGTGCTTACTCCCGCTTACCACCGCACTAATTTAGACAGTAATGTCTAATGGTTCTTGGGAAGGTGGTGGATTTGGAAACTGTACAGAGTTATCATTCATTACACATTTTACCTTCCATTTGTATCCATGATTCCTGTGTACATATACTGTATGGGGCACTTGTGATTATCTGTGGACTTTGCAACATTATGACAATGACACCTTACATCTATATTTAATGCAGTACTCCAGTTCACAAATATATGTTATAAATATATACATTTTATAAATATATGTTATCATAGGTTATGCAACAAAATAAATTGATCATACAGTGATTTGACATGGAAAATGGATTGTACTCAAGTGGGACCCGAACCAGGAATGACTGTTTGTAAGGCGAATGCTCTGCCGACTACACTATTGCTACACTGCTTCATTTGCATATATCTTGCTTTTTATCCTCTTGTGCCATTTAAGCTGCATTAACCATAGATAAGCGATGGGCAAACCCATGCAACTATGGTTAAATTTAATCTGTTTTATAAAATAAAACACTTCTGTATCTTTACTGTTTTATATACTGCTCTTGTAAACTTGGGGGGATGTTGCTGGGGGTATGCAAACACCTATGAGTGGTCACGCTCATTCTGTTTCATACTCTGCTGTTCTTCATTGCAGGGGTGTGTATACCCTGAGAGCTCTGTTCTCAGACACGCCCCCTGCACTCATACATGCTCCATGTCCATTTAGGAGCTCAGGCAGCGTGCCTTCATTAATATGCATGGCGCGCTGCCATCCAACTCCTAAACGGTCGCTTCCGTGCAGGACTAAGCTAGTCCTGCATGGAAGAAGAGTGAATCCGAGGGGAATGTATTATTTGTTCAAATAAGTGCAAAACTAGTATTGCTATGGTGTGTGTGTGTATGTGTGTGTGTGTGTGTGTGTGTGTGTGTGTGTGTGTGTGTGTGTGTGTGTGTGTGTGTGTGTGTGTGTGTGTGTGCTGAATAATGCCAGCACATGCACATTATTCTTCTGGATAGCAGTAAAAATGCAGTTAAAAAGTTATTATATTTCAAAAGTAAACCATATAATATATCACAGAACATTAGACACTTAGATCTTCTAGGAGTCTGGTGGTCCCCACTTCCCAGAGTGTATAAATGAGTTTTGACATGGACTTAGTGGTGGCCTCTGCTCTCAGGCACACCCATTTTAAAACCAATCCTGTTCACGTGTTTGTACAGAAGGTTGCTGTAGGTTATGTGGGGGCTGAGGATTGTCTGGCCATTACTTTTTTTAATTTTTATTACAGTCAAACCTTAGAGGTGTGCAAAGGAGGCCATTATGGCTTCTGTTTGGGCTGCAGGACAGTGTGGTCATTGTTTCTTTTACTTTTCTTACAGAACTCATTCAAAGATGATTAATATAGCATGTGCAGAGGCAGTGCACTGTATAGGAACAACAAAATAGACTGCATTACTGTAATCATTATTTTTTCACTTTCCTTGAAAGAAAAAAATAAGACTGAAATGCTTTTCTTACTCATGATTTTTGTTTATGCCACCATTGGATTTAAAGGTTGAAAAAATGCTTTAAAGTGCATCCCAGATATTCTATAATCATAGGGCTTCTGGGAGCCATGGTTTAATTGGATTATTTTCTAAATGATTATTAATGCGTTTTCTTGGTCAGGAAAGGTGCGTTAAAAGGATGTAAGGAAAACTAAAGCTGAACACTGAATTTCTTTCCTTAATCAGTCCATGCATCATTGGATAAAAAGATTGTGTAAAAAAAACTTTAAAACATACTTCAAAGCATATATAAAGTTATGGCTTCTTTATAAAACTGAAGAGTAAAGCAAAATGTGAGAAAAGGAAGAAAAAAACAAATGTGCACAAAGTGAGGAGTGGCAGAGGAGAGCACTGGAGGATGTGATTTTATGTGTGTGTGTGTGGGGGGGGGGTGAAAGAGTATGCAATGCCTAGGGCTCCATTTCACCTAGGTCCAACCCTGTACATACAGTTGTTGTAAAATATCATTGGTGTAACTAAATAAGACTAACTGTAAATATCCCTTGAAAATGGGCCAGTATTGTGTGGTTCACAGGCCTGTTATCATACAAGTGCATTGTAGCTACCAGTCAGTCTGTGTGTACTACTCTTAAAACTTTATTGCCTGTACTAGAACGAAACATGCAAGGAGTGACAAAGACAGGGTGGCACTTAGACTTGAAGTGCCCATGGGGTCCTAACTTGAGATTTGATGGGTGCCCCCAAAAATGCCAGCACCTGCCCTGCAAAGGCTAAAACACTTTCATCTTGATATTTAATATAGTATATAACCTGCATTATCATTGAAGAGACTTGCTGTATCTGCGTGATTTTCTACCATTCATGTATATATAAGTAAAAACATGTACTGTTGTGCCACTTGTAATAAAAATATGTATGTGTACATGTGTCCTGCTGAATCCCAGGTGATATAACTAATGTGTGTGTATGCCACTTTGGCCAGGTACTGCAAGGAAAGGGAAGGAACTGGTAGCTAGATAGTCATAGGTTTTATATACCCAAGCATACCTTACAATACCTTACAACAGTCTCTGCTTCTCCAAAATGTCCAAGCTATCACATAATTGGCCACACCATCTGCCCAAGACCACACCCTCTGTGATGTCATATACTGTCCACACCTCCTGTGTCTCACTGAAAGGGTTACATGGTGCACAGTGCATCTCATTTTGCACCTACAGGCAGCTGTTTGCACTTGTAAGTATTGTGAGTCTATAAATAAAAGGAGTTGGAAGAGTTAGGTGGTATGAAGACACATGTGGATCACCATGCCAGCATCAATGCAGTGGATGTTATAACCTTGCTGCTCTTAGTGCAGTGCTGTACAAATGCAGGCAATTTATAGCAGCAATGAAAACATCACATGGACCATGGGGTCCAAATTGGTTCATAATAAAATCAGTGAGCAAGGGAGAGTAGTATTGCTGGAACTGAATTCATCCTCAAGTCTTGGTGAGTACTTTCGTGAAGTGGGCCCTGTTTTCACAAAATCTCACCAAGATGACACTGATATTTAGACTATATTTTATATAGCATGTATCATGGACAGAAGTAGAATAAAAATAAAAAAGACAGCTGGGTGCACAAGTCCCAGGATAAAAAGACGCAAAGTCCTGATATGCACACTTATGTCAGGACTGGAAACAATGACAGTGTAGAATTCTCAAGACATGGAAACATAACTGCAATAGGGTTAGGCCAGCACAAGGAGAGGATGACCTACCCGCATTGTAGAAGGAAGTAGTAATCTAAAAAAACACGAAAATAGATAGCCCAAAAAAGAGCCATAAAAATAACAGAGTGTACTGCTGAGGATAAGAAAGACATTATTATCAATTGTAACTATTATGCAAGTAACCCAGAATTTCCAGATAGATGATATTCAAAGAGATTAACAGAGAAATTAGAGAAAAGAAAAATACTTGCACAAGAAAAACTGTCAAAGGCTTCAAATGCAAATTTGTTTTCATTAATACAACAGATCCATGAAAAAATATTATATAGACCAAGAAACTATTTTTGTCATTTGGAAAAGAAGTGACTGAGAAAGTGCAAAAATATAAAGAACAAAATCTAGATATTTTTGAAAGGTGTAAAACAGAAATATGGACACAGGGATGAAAATGAGATCTGATATGGTGCAATATTTATTCAAAGGAGAAAACCAAATTAATCAACACAACAAGCAGCTCCAAAGATATTTGGAGAGAAATACAGGCAAAGGCACCCAGATATGGAAACTTTCACAATACACAATATAAGATCACAAAGGTGGAATGTAGAACAGAAGATTATTAAAGAAGAAGTTAAACAAGTAGAAGCTTAAGTTATGGAATACCTGTGAAATGAAGGATTTAGGGTTGAAAGTCTAACACATGTTATGTCACACCTTGATAGAACAGTGAGTCCCCAAAGTAAGGAGAAACAAGTGGAGCAAGAGACATCTGAATGAAAAATATGGACATGGGAAAGAAAAAGATATTTAATATGATGCAATATTTATGCAAAGAAGAAATCAAAATTAATCAATACAAAAAAGCAGCACTGAAGATATTTGAAGAGAAATACAGGGAAAGGCATCCAGATATGGAAAATTTCATAATACAAAAAATAAGAAAAGAAAAAGGTAAAGTAGAAAAGAATATGTAATTGAGCAGTTTCGGAAATAAAAATAAAGTTAAGTATAACTGCAAAGTGAAGGATTTAGTATAGAAAATCCAACTCTGGTAATGTCACAGCACAATGGAAAATAAGTCCCCAAGATAAGGAGAAACAGGTGAAACAGGAAGCATCTGATCAGTTGCCACATGAAGATACTCTGGAACCTTCATTGGGTAACCAGCACAAAAGTTCAGTTGGAGATGCACAGCAAGGAAAGAAACAGGAAACTGTGACAACTGTGATGCAGTCAATGTTGTGGAGTGATAGGCCAAAAAATTCCCATATGAAAGAGCAACAGATGATGCAGCATGCAGCTGAAGACAGTATGTCACAGGAAGATGTTCTGGAGCTTTCTTAAGAATGCCTGCAGGACAGAGAAGAAAAGGAATGTGTCTTTAGCTTAGAAGAAACTCAGCTAAGGGAAGAGTTGCTTGACTTAATTGAGATGGTAGACATATTAAGATCGATGAAAGAAATAGATTACAGAAAGTTAATAAGACCCAAAATGTTATAATTCAGGTAAAACAAATGAACACAGTAATCAAAACTAGCAACATAAATTAATGTGGTAAACAGGATATATTACTGTGCAGCTAAATTAATAATCAATAAAGCCTTACCACAAACACACAGAGCAATAAGGGAAAGGAAGGGGAGAAATCAAATGCCATCATGGAAGCACTGAATAAAGAAAACTATAAAGCAATTAAGACAAGAAGTAACACTGTTAGAACGGTATAAAAGAGGGAACAGAACAACAAAATATTTAGAAAGATACATGTGATAAAAACAAAGTGCAGTACTAGAAACAGACCAGGATTTATCATACTCTATTACAAATAATAAACTAAAGATATCAGCAAAGGGAGAAAACTTAGAGGACATTCAGAGATGACCCAAAAAAAGTTTTATAGAGAATTGGGAAACAAAGTAAAAGGAATAGAAATACCACCAAAAAAAAGAAATAGATGCATTTTGGAGAAATGTGTATGAAAACCCTAAGGAACATAATAAAGATGCGGAATGGACAGAAGTAAAAGAAACAGTAAGACGTTCAAATGTTCATGATATGAAATGGGATGAAGTAAGGGCCAGAGAAATTGAAACAATATTTTCTTTATATTAAGATTTAACCCTGAGTAAGAACTACTTATATGCGCACCCAACAACAGGAAAAATGATTCTCCTCCTTAAGAGTGAACCTACAAGCTATCCTAAAAGCTATAGACCAATAACTTGCCTTCTGATGATGTATAAACTATACACTGTAATTGATGCAGACAGATTTTATAATCATTTAGAAGAAAACTCAA
Organism: Protopterus annectens; assembly: GCF_019279795.1. Taxonomy (NCBI): domain Eukaryota; kingdom Metazoa; phylum Chordata; order Ceratodontiformes; family Protopteridae; genus Protopterus; species Protopterus annectens. The sequence continues at coordinate 1,715,420,953 of NC_056743.1, read as the reverse complement.
TCATGGCAATGAAACAGAAGGGTAATAAAAGAAAGTCATATGGAACAAAAGATAATTGGTTGTTAAATAAAGTCATAATGGAGAATTGTTAAAAGGGGAAGAATCTAAGTATGACATGGACAGATTACAAAAAAGCATTTGACAGCATCCTACATTAAAGGATTTAGGAGTATTTACAAAGGTATTAGATATACCCTGCATTGATCAATTACATCGCAGTGACCTTTGCAGCTAAAGGGGGATATTCCAGAGTGACTGTTTGTCACCGGTGCTCTTTTGTCTTGCCCTCAACCCATTAATCTGTTTTTCTTTTGTTTTTGTTTTTTTAACAGATTACTTCATGGTTACAATTTGGCTCCCAGGATATAACAAAGTGTAAAGACTTTTCTTTTTCTTTTTGTGGATGATTTAAAATTGTATAGTTCATCAGATGAGTTGCTGAAAGTACAGCTGCCACTGGTCAAAACTTTCTCAGATGATATGAGAATGTCATTTGGTGTTGATAAATGTGCAAAAGCAACATTTAAAGCAGGAAAGCAACAGCACCAAGAATATATCATTCTTGGACAAGAATGTGATATAAAGGAACTTGAGCAGGAGGGAGTACATAAATATTTGGGATATGATGAAGGATCAACAATAAAATATCAGCAAATATGAACAAAACTCAGTAAGGAATATTTTAGAAGACTAAGGTTAATACTGAAAACAGCCCTGACATCTAGAAACAAGATTTGCTCTTAC